>NC_047505.1:2583454-2694880 GCF_902827115.2 Pseudochaenichthys georgianus | reverse complement strand
CCATTTCAATCACATTTGATGACCCGTCCAGGGTGACTTTCTTCCCCAGGAATTAGTGTCTGAAAGCTGGCTAACATTACTTTAAATACAGTGTGCACATGGCTTTATTACCCATGAAATAGTGTGTGAAAGCTGGGTGAGTTTGATGTGAATTTAAGGAAGATATGGCCATTTCATCCACACCTCACGACTCCCATTAAAAGTGATTGAAATGTACAGGAATCTGTCCATTTCAATCACATTTGATGACCCGTCCAGGGTGACTTTCTTCCCCAGGAATTAGTGTCTGAAAGCTGGCTAACATTACTTTAAATACAGTGTGCACATGGATTTATTACCCATGAAATAGTGTGTGAAAGCTGGGTGAGTTTGATGTGAATTTAAGGAAGATATGGCCATTTCATCCACACCTCACGACTCCCATTAAAAGTGATTGAAATGTACAGGAATCTGTCCATTTCAATCACATTTGATGACCCGTCCAGGGTGACTTTCTTCCCCAGGAATTAGTGTCTGAAAGCTGGCTAACATTACTTTAAATACAGTGTGCACATGGCTTTATTACCCATGAAATAGTGTGTGAAAGCTGGGTGAGTTTGATGTGAATTTAAGGAAGATATGGCCATTTCATCCACACCTCACGACTCCCATTAAAAGTGATTGAAATGTACAGGAATCTGTCCATTTCAATCACATTTGATGACCCGTCCAGGGTGACTTTCTTCCCCAGGAATTAGTGTCTGAAAGCTGGCTAACATTACTTTAAATACAGTGTGCACATGGCTTTATTACCCATGAAATAGTGTGTGAAAGCTGGGTGAGTTTGATGTGAATTTAGGGAGGGAGAGCAGCAGCAGCAGCAGCAGCCGCAGCAGGCTGTGACCCTGGCGGAAATACATTGATTGTTTTAGCCAGGAATAAGTGTTTAGAAGGCGGGTAAAGTGTTCCTGCAGCTCCTCCATGACGGTAATAATGATTAGATATAATTGCCAGGGCAGAAAGCTCTTTTTAAAAGTGAAAAAACGATTTGAAACCGTTTGAAATGACTGGCGGGTGCTGATGGAAAGCAGGCGGAAATAAATTGATTGTTTACCCAGGAAAAGGTGTTTAAAAGGCGGGTAAAGTGTCCATGCAGCTCCTCCATGACGGTAATAATGATTAGAAATCATTTACAGGGCAGAAAGCTGTTTTTAAAAGTGAAAAAACGATTTGAAACCGTTTGAAATGACTGGCGGGTGCTGATGGAAAGCAGCCGGAAATAAATTGATTGTTTACCCAGGAAAAGGTGTTTAAAAGGCGGGTAAAGTGTCCCTGCAGCTCCTCCATGACGGTAATAATGATTAGAAATCATTTACAGGGCAGAAAGCTGTTTTTAAAAGTGAGAAAACGATTTGAAACCGTTTGAAATGACTGGCGGGTGCTGATGGAAAGCAGGCGGAAATACATGGATTGTTTTACCCAGGAGAAGGTGTTTACAAGGCGGGTAAAGTGTTCCTGCAGCCCTTTAAATACAGTGTGCACATGGCTTTATTACCCATGAAATAGTGTGTGAAAGATGGGTAACTTTGCTGTGAATTTAAGGGAGATATGGCCCTTTCAAACAGGGAGATGTACAGGCCTTTATTACCCACGAATTAGTGTCTGAAAGCTGGCTAACATTACTTTAAATGCATGGTGCACATGGCTCTGTTACCCATGAATTAGTGTGTGAAAGATGGGTAACTTTGCTGTGAATTTAAGGGAGATATGGCCATTTCATCCACACCTCACGACTCCCATTCAAAGTGATTGAAATGTACAGCACTCTGTACATTTCAATCACATTTCACGACCTGTGTAGACTGGCTTTCTTACCCATTAGGTACACCGACAAAGGCACCTCTTCGGGGCCGCTCCAAGACCCCCAAAACACGGACTGAGGAGCTCCAGGATCCCTCCCATGTACCTCCAGAACCTCGAGCACCTTGGGTCCCCGGGCCCCCGAACTTAAGCACTCCCCCACGGACTAAACCAAGATGATCACACCCTCAAGAATCTCGTGCCCCTGGCTACACTTAAAGGGGGTCTACTTTGCGGTGCTTTGCCGTCCGCCCATCGGCACCCATAGTCGGCCTTCTTCACAGCAGCAGCACCCAACCTCCATGGAGGATTTTGCTCGTGCCCCTGGCTACACTTAAAGGGGGTCTACTTTGCGGTGCTTTGCCGTCCGCCCATCGGCACCCATAGTCGGCCTTATTCACAGCAGCAGCACCCAACCTCCATGGAGGATTTTGCTCGTGCCCCTGGCTACACTTAAAGGGGGTCTACTTTGCGGTGCTTTGCCGTCCGCCCATCGGCACCCATAGTCGGCCTTCTTCACAGCAGCAGCACCCAACCTCCATGGAGGATTTTGCTCGTGCCCCTGGCTACACTTAAAGGGGGTCTACTTTGCGGTGCTTTGCCGTCCGCCCATCGGCACCCATAGTCGGCCTTCTTCACAGCACCACCTGCCCTGCTGGAGGTTCACACTTTAACTTTTTTTACCCTCTTCTACCTTACAAATCATCCCACACTTGAGCACTCCTCACTCGGACTAAACACCTACATGCTACCACCAGAACCAGAATATCGTGCCCCTGGGGATCTTAAAGGAAGAAAACCCATAGTGGGATTTAAAAACAGAAGACTTAGTAATTTTAACAAACTTTATTTACAGTAATATTGACAGTAATAAATACATTCAAACAGGATATAACGTATTTACAAGGGGACTGATTACAACAACACACTGCATATTTACAAGTTGATCACTGGCAACAGTGGGTGAAGTTGGGGCAGAGTATGGCACCCTCTCTTCACCCATGTCTGAGGGGTTGTGTTCGGCCAGTGACTGGTCCCTCTTCGGGACATGTCTTGGTAGGGAGTCTTGGTAGGGAGCCGGGCTGTGCTCCTCTCCAGAGTTGTCACTGTCGATGTCAATACCCGCAAAAGTGTCTTCATTTCCCGCTGCTGCTGCTGTCGATGCCGCCGCCGCTGCTTGCAGTGACTCTGTGAAGAGCAACCGAATGTCCGCAGCCTCCTTCAAAGAAGGATTATTCGCGTAAAATTTGTCCGCAGTTGCAGTGTTGTGACACATGAAATCACTCACTCTTTGGCGGTTGCCTTTGTCTTGAAACCTCTTCGCATTATCGGCGTGGACTGTGCGGAGGTCGGTGAAGTTAATGGGACTGCGGAGCCCCACATCAGCCCATGCCAACCTCAGGGAGTAGGCAAGCTTCCTGAACGGGTTCTTCCCCTCTGTGTACAGAAAGTACGGCTCTGGGTGCAGGTCAGCGTACCCTTAATTTCCAGCCACCTCTTCATCCATCCAAATTCTTCTATGGTGAGGTACAGCTGCGCCTCCCCGAACGCGTTGGCCGTCTTGTGGTTACTTACCTGTTATGACAGAGATAGAGAGTGTCAATACAATGTCAATCATGCATATAACTGCCAGAATAAATACATTGATTAATAGCACTCACATGAACCAGGTAGCCGAAGGCAGTGCCAGTTGTATCCGCCTTTCGGACCTCGGCGTTGGTCATGTTGGAGTAGACCCCCGGACGGTGGCCATAAATGCAGCTCCAATGAAGAGTCATATACCCATAGAGCAGTGTCCGGGTCGCGGTAGTCGGATTGCTGGCCATCACATCCAGGAGATGAGGGATGCGAGTGGTGGTCGAAGTCAAGCATGTCATTAGGTCGTTGTGGCTCGGCAGACCTTCCATCTTGTCACGCTTCACTTGCATCTGGTGGATAAGTACTTTTCTCTTCAGGGACTTCAGGATGGCAACTACTTCCCGTTTGATTAAAATCATGTCGGTTTGGCTGAGCCTGCTCCCCTTGCACGGTGTGTCGGCCATGTACTTGAGAAAGTGTGATATATTCTTGATGTAGAAGTCGGAGGTCGTGACCTGAAGGCTTGACTTCATCAGGCTCCGGGACCACCCGCGTATCCTCTTGAGATCCCTCAAAAAGAGCCAGTCAGACAGGCGATTGAAACCGTGTGCCATGAAACTGAGGAACGACTTCACTCTGCTTAGTTTGGAGACTGTGTTTTCCTGGAGCCTCACTGGTGGGTCGATACCTGCATAATGCTCCCGGTATCCTTGCAGATACTCCTCTGTGAAATATAAACAGTACTTTAATGACAACACATGATGTGTTACAGAAACTGCATGTGTCACATAGCCAAAACACTTACCCATGATCCGTGGGAATGTTATGTCCCGCATTATATTTCCCCGGCCCCTGCCCCGGAACCAGGGGGAATTTATGGGAGGGGAGGTTGACGAGGCCTCGGTATGGATGGATGCAGGCTCTGAGGAGCTGGATGAATGGGTGTGAGAGCCAGTGGGGGACTTGCTGCAGGCGGGAATGGGAGACGTGCTGCAGGCAGGAATGGGAGACTTGCTGCAGGAGGGACCTTTCGACTTGGACAGCCTCGTTGGTGTCGACTCTGGTCGGGGTCGTTTCTTCAGAATGACCCGCTCTCGTTCCTCCCCATCGAACGCGGGCATGTCCCCGGCCCGCTGATCCATCCTCTGTCGCTTGTCCTTTATCCTCTGCTGCAACTTGCAGCGCAGGGATTTCACCTCAGCAGCATATATGTCCCGCTGAGCCCTCACTGCGTTAGCCTGCAGCCTCCATTCTTTGCAGTCCGGGTTGTCACATTCATTCACCGGGGACAAGGGTGGAGGTTGTGACAGTATATCGTCGTCTGCCACCGTGTCAACAGCCCAAGCGGTAATCATTTCTATGGTGGGGTTTGTCATTCGGAGTTCATAAAGCTCCTTCTTGGCCACTGTCATTTTCATTTGATTTTGAACCACATGTAGTTCCTCCCGGGCCAGCTCAACATGGTCTCTGGCCAAGTGGCGATCCAGCCTTGTGCCGCGGTACTCGCATCCCAGAATGGTACAGGGATGGAGCCTAATGTTGGTCCGTCCGTTGGCCAACAACAGCAGAATTTTTCTTTCATCCAAGTTACGCACACCATGGTTCCTCTGTAGGTGCTTGCTCAGGGCACGGTAGGAGCTATTGCAGATCGGACAACGGACCGCCATCCGACCTGTATTCTTGAGCATTTCGGTACCGGGAAATGTCACCAGAATCGTGGGTAAAAAAGAAGGAAGCGTGAAAAGACTCACGAAAGACGCACTCAGCTTATTTTCAAATCAGTGTTTGTTTTCATTTGCATCATGGTGCGGTGTCCCATTTAGGCACTCGTTAGGCGGGCAGAGATCCCTGTAATCTCCCCTCACGTTCCTCCAGAGTCTGATTCTCCCAAAGGATACCCGACAGTTTCGGGTACGACCCAGAGGGCGCACGGTGGACGGCCAGGGCGAGGCTGCCACACCGCGCTGGAGTCAGGGTCCCGGTGAGGCGCAGGACGGAGCACCCGGCAGTAGCCTCCAGCAGACCCCCGCGCGGTTCCCTCGTCCCTCAGAAGAGGTGGAGAGGCGGAGGGGTGGGTCTTTTCATCTGCTGGCGGGTTCCCGGGATAACAGTATCCTCCGGGGAGGCATTGAACCCCTCTCAACTGCCCCCCGGAGGAGGCAGGGGAGTCAGGTACCCAGAGGGTGGATGGCCAGGGCGAGGCCGCCACACCGCGCTGGAGTCAGGGTCCCGGTGAGGCGCAGGACGGAGCACCCGGCAGTAGCCTCCAGCAGACCCCCGCGCGGTTTCCTCGTCCCTCAGAAGAGGTGGAGAGGCGGAGGGGTGGGTCTTTTCATCTGCTGGCGGGTTGCCGGGATAACAGTATCCTCCGGGGAGGCATTGAACCCCTCTCAACTGCCCCCCGGAGGAGGCAGGGGAGTCAGGTACCCAGAGGGTGGACGGCCAGGGCGAGGCCGCCACAACCAGAGAACCAGAAAAAAGGGGTGAAATGGGAAAAAAGTACCCCAAAATAGTGTTCCATAAGGCGGGTAGAGTCCCCTGACAACTCCCCATACCTTTCTCCAGGGTGGGAAAAAGTACAAGTCAACTTTTGGAAGAACCAGAGAAAAGGGTGAAAATGGATAAATTGTATCCGAAAATAGTGTTCCTAAAGGCAGGTAGAGTCCCCTGACAACTCCCCATACCTTTCTCCAGGGTGGGAAAAAGTTTAAGTCAACTTTTGGAAGAACCAGAGAAAAGGGTGAAAATGGATAAATTGTATCCGAAAATAGTGTTCCAAAAGGCAGGTAGAGTCCCCTGACAACTCCCCCTACCTTTCTCCAGAGTCGGAAAAAGTCTAAGTTAACTTTTTGGAAGAACCATAAAAAGGGGTGAAAATGGATAAAATGTATCCCAAAATAGTGCCTCTTGAGGCGGGTAGAGTCCCCTGACAACTCCCCTTGCATTCCTCCAGACACCAGTTTGAAAACTTAAAGTTTTGTGAGAACCATGATTGGGGGTCCTCCAGGCAACAATTTCATCCGATCCAAAGTGCTCATGAGGCGGATACATTCCTCCATGATTTCCCCATCATGTGAAAATAGCTCGTTTTTTTCTAAGTGCTCTCAAAAACCGGGTTTCCAATTTCGTGCAGATGGTAGCTTGGAAAAGATTTTTTTTTTGGACGGAGGAGGGGAGCTCTCGTTTCCCCTCTCCGTTGTAAATTGCAACCGGGGAGTGCAAAAGTCTCCGGGGCTTCGTTCCGAAGCGCCGAAGACTTGACCCCCTCCCCCGTTGGCACTTAGCCGTTTTTCGAGAATTTTCAAAAACTTCATTTTTGATTATTTTAACATATAATTGACCGTTTTCTTTACTTTTTTTTGCTTTCCACGGGTGGAGGCGCATGGCAGGCCGCATATGAGCTTCCAAATTCGGCCTGGAACGTCCGGGAATTATGGGTTAAGCTCCATATACTGACGACTCCCATTAAAAGTGATTGAAATGTACAGGAATCTGTCCATTTCAATCACATTTGACGACGCATGCAGGGTGACCCTGGCTACACTTAAAGGGGGTCTACTTTGCGGTGCTTTACCGTCCGCCCATCGGCACCCATAGTCGGCCTTATTCACAGCAGCACCACCCAACCTCCATGGAGGATTTTGCTCGTGCCCCTGGCTACACTTAAAGGGGGTCTACTTTGCGGTGCTTTACCGTCCGCCCATCGGCACCCATAGTCGGCCTTATTCACAGCAGCACCACCCAACCTCCATGGAGGATTTTTCTCGTGCCCCTGGCTACACTTAAAGGGGGTCTACTTTGCGGTGCTTTACCGTCCGCCCATCGGCACCCATAGTCGGCCTTATTCACAGCAGCACCACCCAACCTCCATGGAGGATTTTTCTCGTGCCCCTGGCTACACTTAAAGGGGGTCTACTTTGCGGTGCTTTACCGTCCGCCCATCGGCACCCATAGTCGGCCTTATTCACAGCAGCACCACCCAACCTCCAGTGGAGGATGTTATCATGCCCCTGGCAACACTGGTAAACACTGGTAACATCTGTCTAGCCGCTGACAGGAACTTGACATCGGAACTTGACATCGCATTTCCATTGAGCGGACTCCCGTACATGTGAAGGGCAAGTCCCACGGTACCTCCGTTCATAAGGCTGACATTTGCCTTACAGCTATAACTTTCGAGGGGTGGAGGTATGCCTATTATTTAAATGTGTCAGAAGAAAGGACAGGAATGTGACGGTCAGGTGCACTGCTGCAAACACAACAACATCAAACCTCTCCAAGCACCTGCAGAGGCAACATGCTAACACGAAGCTAGGAGCTAAAGACCCCCGAACCCAGAGTGATGATGTTGAGTGTGTGCGGACTCGGAACAAGCAGCAACAACTAGAATGTTCACCGTTATTAACTTGTGTTACGTCTTCCTTATTGCAATAGTAATTGTTATATGTGTGCACATAGGCCTACGTTTTAAGTTGTGGCTATAGGCTGTTGCTGAGTAACGCAAAAGTAATGTAAAGAGTAATGTAACGAGTTACTTTATGACATCACAAAGTGCATTTTGCGTAATAGGTGACCTTTAATCAGTAACCTAATCTGAGTATCAAAATATCAAAGTAATGTAACCTGAATACTTTGTTGCTTTTGGATTACCTCAATATCAAATCCAATGCTAATAAAAACAAGAGAAAATAAATAACAATAAGACGTTTTTACTGAAGTGTATGTAACAATGTAACCTTAGAAAAATAAACAGTAGCTATAACAGTAATTGTTTACAAATGCTGTTTAAGCTTAAAGGTGGGGTAGGTAAGTTTCAGAAACCGGCTCGAGTGCACTAACATTTGAAAGTACGCAGCCGAAAAGAATCCGCCCCTTCCTCCAGACGCCCAATGACGGCACGCCCAATGAGGGCACGAGATACATTTGTGCGTGCACGAGATGGAAGGCTGACAGCTGTCAGCCTGTCTGTCAGCCTTGGTTGTACTTTTTACAGTATTACGGCTTCCACAGATGAAATTTTGTAATGGATTTTTTGTCAAAGCACTTCAGATGTTCATTGCTATCGGATGTTAAGAGCATTCCATGGAATATAACAAAAAGTGTATCTCGAGCCGGTTTCTGAAACTTACCTACCCCACCTTTAATACATTAGTTAAAAGCATAGAATGTATTTTTGTTAAATGAATCAGGTGTTTACCTACTGCATTAAAAAATAAAGAAGAATTGAAGTAACCTAAAAATAAACGTTAAAGAATATCCATTCAGTACATCTACGGTTAATATATCTATCTTTATTTCTAAATGTAATCCTGCTAGTAATCGTTATTTTCTTAAATATAACAGTTATCTGATTACTTTCTTTCTTTTATGTAATTGCAATTGTATACAGTTGCCTTTTTTAGGTTTCCTGATTGCGTAATCTCATGACATGTACTGTAATCCATGACTCCCAAGCCTGCTGGGGATGATTGCTGAAGCACATGGCCCTGCTTATCATCGTTCTCTCCTGAGTTAACCAGATCAAGTCCAGTACAGAACTGCTGGAGCCCCTGTACACTGACCTGTCCTTAAATGTGTGAAATATGTCTGTGCTCCCACAATGCACTGCTGTTATTTTGTATCAGTTTATTTGCCCCAAGCAGTAAAACATAAATAAATAACTCTTCAGGTAGAGAGAGAGCAGGGGCTCTGAGTGTGGATCCCAACATCTACTATGATGCAGACTGTGATAATAATCTGAGCATTAGCAAACTGCTTTTATAAAACGATACATGAACACTTTGTCTTCGTTTGAATCAACACATATCACCTCATTAATGAAAGATGTTCATATCTTCAAATCTTTTCATTTACAGAACTTTATTTTACAAGGCAAACATTGCCAGGAAACAGATTGTTCAGACTAGTCTGTAATATTTGTAAAAAGTGATTAACCTGGGCATGTGTTGCCTTTAAGCCTTTTTGGTCTTCAATATGCATAGTTTTGAGGCAAGAATTAAAAAAACGTATTTTACTTTTGGTTCTTAATGAAACATCTCTACCACTATTTTATAGATTACAATAGTAATACCCAATAGTGGTAAAGCCCCTAGTTTTGCTGATATAGGCTTAGTTTGTCGGGGGACATCTTACTTCTTCCTTCTCTCTGTCTATACCTGTGTCCTATCATGTTCCGATTAACCCAGCTTCCCCAAATGTCTTTCTTTTTGGTGTCTATATACGCTGGGATCCGGAGTCATGGATGATCCTGCGGTCCTGTGTCCTGGATCACGAGCGCTGGATCTTGAGTCGTGGCTGTGGTCCTGGATCATAAGTCCTGGATGGATATCCTCGTGGATTCATCTTCCTATTATACACACATGCATTTCCAAACATTTGGACTACCTATGTTGTAAATGTATTATCTTTTCAATTTCCACACGGCATCTATTGCACGTCTGTCCGTCCTGGGAGAGGGATCCCTCCTCTGTTGCTCTCCCTGAGGTTTCTCCCATGTTCCCTTTAAACTGGGTTTTCTCCGGAAGTTTTTCCTTGTACGATGTGAGGGTCTAAGGACAGAGGGTCTCGTATTGTCATACTGATATTCTGTACACACTGTGAAGACCACTGAGACAAATGTAACATTTGTGATATTGGGCTATATAAATAAACATTGATTGATTGATTGATTGATTGATTGATTGATTGATTGATTGATTGATTGATTGATTGATTGAGATGTTTCATTAATAACCAAAAGTAAAATATGTTTTTTTACCCTCCAATTTTTTTTTACTCTCCAATAACTTGACCTTTCATATAACATTATAATCAAGTCAAAATATTTAATTTAAATACAACGATAATAATATTAATAATAATAATAATACAATTAAGATGATAAATGTCGTAACATTATTTCCCCTGTGAAATAAACATGTTGTTTTAAGAATTGATTTCAACAAAAAAAAAAAAAGGACTGATATGTGAAAAACGAAAGTACCAAAGGTTTCAAATATGTTTATCTGTATATAGACCAATATCAATATATTTACACTACATTGCTTTGCAGATTTACAGCTAAATAATAGACCTCAACTTACAATGAATACACTTTAACTGTAAGTTTTAATTGACAGTTCTCCATATTTGAAGACGTAACCTTCTGTTGTGCATTTATTAAACGTGTGTTCTGGAAAGTGTTGGTTGACTTCATCCACTGAAGGACATCCTCTTCAGTGGAGCAGTACTTAAAGACAAAGGTAGCAAACCTAATTTAAGAGTGATTATTGAAACACAGGCCTTGAACAAAACGAGCCTGACCAAAAGCACTTGTGTTTTTTAAAAACTCTTCTCTCTAACCTTTTTCGAGGTCAGTTGATACAGAACTTCACTGACTGAACAAAAGCATACAGTGAATGACTGTACGTGTTCGTGATCGCACATAAAACATGCATTTTTTCTACCTCATACACACAGTGTCTTTTTTAAGGTGCTCTTAGATCTTAAAGCAGGGCCATTCTGCAGCGACAGCATTGATTGTTCAGCCGTAGACTCACATTTCTCTTCTGCTCTGGGAACTTGGGTCCCTTCAAACCCATTCTTTGTACTTGAGTCTGCTTCCTGCTTCCCTCTGGGCCTTGCCTAGACAGAAGAACATGTTAGGATTGAAATGCCTTATTCATGTCACTTTAATGTAAGGGCTCAACAGCTCCATGCAAAAAGAAAATGGTTATCCTCGGATACATAAAACTACGGAGCCCCCCTGGTGACATTGGTGAGAAAGATATGAATACTTGGCCACGTATTAATAATGCGTGGCCACGAATTAGTTACTATGTTCCCACGCATTAGTAATTCGTGGGAACACAATCATTATTACGCAATAACTAAATCCAGATAGTATATACTATAGACTATCTGGATTTGGAATAATTTTGGTGAATATTTATACTGTATAATAGTAACGTTATTGAAGATGATGCCATATTTATTGAAGATTTTACACTATAAATATTCACCAAAATTATTCAAAAGCACATTCTTCCAAACTCTCTGCTGTAGTATGACCACCAGGAGACTATTGATGTGTGTGGTGAGTTTGGTAGAAATATACTATATAATAGTGCTTGAATATTATTGTATTCTCTTTTTTCGTAGTTGCACTTTGCAGACGGTCCCTGAGCACTCGTTTCTTCTCCAGCTGCCGATAGAGACCAATGTAATGTCTCCAGTTTGGAGGACAGCACGTATTGGCTTTTTTTGATCAAAATGTGATTGTAGTTCGTTGTCAACCTTACCAGGATACTAGGAGACGTCATTTGTGTCTGAATAACGTTTTGTTCATGAGTTATTTATCCGTGAAATCTGAATCTGCCAATATCGTTCTAACTTTACTCGACTTGTTGTCACTCAGTCATCAGTTTCTATTCTTTCACACACAGTGACGTCACAAGCTACCCACAATGCAACGCACGCCATATATAAATACGCCATTTTCCTGGAGGTGCAGATATCCTGGAGGTGCAAATATAAACAGCTAGCTAAAGTAGCCAGGGCAGAGCGCACTAGGTTTTTTTTCTGAATTAACGACCGATGAAATTGCTGTATGTCTTCGGATTACATCTCTGGACTGGAGGGGTGTGCACTAGGTCGTTACCAGCGTGAACTAGAGCTGTGTGGGTTGTCCGATTGCCCTTACAGACTGCCTGCAGATGTATGGAAAAACTACCCTCGAAAGTGGCCTTCGTCGATTTTGGCTGCATCTACGTCTAATTTCTGGAAACACCAGGTGAATACCCCACTTGTCCCAATATTATCATGCCATTGCATTTATGTGGTATTTTAGAGTTGACTAGATATTGATTAAGGCAATATACTATGATATTCAGTACAGGAAGCTTAGCAACACCTAGACGGTGTACGGCTAAACCCTCGGCCTGCTTGCACCTCGCGTAAAATGGCGGATACCGGAAGTACGTTGTCGCCCTCGGCCCAATACCCGTATGTGTGTGTGAAAGAATAGACTATCTGGATTTAGTTATTGCGTAATAATTATTGTGTTCCCACGAATTACTAATGCGTGGGAACATAATAACTCATTCGTGGCCACGCATTATTAATTTGTGGCCACGCATTATTAACTCGTGGCCACGCATTACGGCCCGTCCACACAGCGGCGTGCGTTGAAGCTTCCAACGCTTCTGCCCATTCACTTTGAATGGGGTGACGTCACTTTTAGCCGAACTGCATCGTGGGAAGCGACGTGGAGCGTTGCTGGCGTGGCTCGCTGCAAAAGTTGAGCAATGTTCAACTTTTGACGCCTCGGCAGAAGCGTCAGCCAATCGAATCATATGCCAGTACAAGCTCTAGCCAATCAAACCGCTGCTTGTGTGACAGGGGCGGGAGATTCATGTGATTGGTTGTTGGTCGAGTGTCAGACACGCCTGCAGGCAAGCGTCAACGCACGCCGCTGTGTGGACGGGCCGTTATTAATATTTTTCTCACCAATGTCACCAGGGGGGCTCCATATAAAACAGTGCATGAGGATAAGACAAACTGACGGATAAAAAAAAAAACATTGACGAAACTGTTAGGAGATTTAGTGGACAACTCGATTTCTTAAATCTCCTCGCGTCCCTACACAAGCCGTTATCTTACAGGAAGGAAACGCAGAGCATACAAGTAACCGTTTAACAATAATCAATTTTAATGGTAATATACAATGCAATACAATCAAGTACAATCAATACAGTACAAATTACATACAGTTCTGTGGGATCCCACATTTACCTGATACTCACGTGAGCCAGCCAGCCAGCCAGCCATCCAGCCAGCCAGCCAGCCAGCCAGAAGAGAAAGAGAGAGAGCACACCACGGGGTTCCTGTCTAAATACCTCGCTGACCGGAGGAGTTATCTGCGCCTCCCTTCCAGACCAGTGATTGGCTGCCCAAATTATCATCAACACCCCACATCTTAAATTCCCCCACAGGGATGACTGTATGTTAACTCCTGACCTTCCCCCTCTTCCTTTGTCCTCAAAAAACCACATGTTAGCAGGCCCAAAACCAGCCCAGTTTTCTACACAAATCATTTTCAAGCTTCTTCACAGTTTGCATGAATACATACAAATATTTCCTTACAATTCCCTCTTTTGCACTCTTAAAAAAGAGAGTGCAATTTACACAAGGCACTTGCAAAAAACTGCATCCTTGTCTGCTGAGTCTCCATACTTTTTATTCTCAGTGTCCACAGTGAAGGGCACTCCGTCCAGGCTCTCGTTGCAGATGACGCAGCGGAAGCAACCGGGGCGGTAAGACTTCCCCAGGGCCTGCCGGCCTGCATGTCCATGATTAGATGTCCACCTGCGTTGCACTTGTCTGCAGACTGCTGGAACCCAGAGTACAGAAAGTCCTCTTCACAGAAAACCCTTCCTGCATCATAGTAGAACGCCTTCCCTCTCAGCCTTCGACTACAGGCGCTGCAGGTGAAGCAGCTGTCATGGTAGAGGCTGCCCATAGCTTGGCAGGCCTGGCTGGCTCCATACACCGTCTTGTTGCACTTAACCCACACTCCTGTTTCAGCGGAGAGTGGAGTCCCCTGTGATCCGCTGACGGCGGCTTCTGGGCTGCCTGCTAGAGAGATGTCTTCCTTCTCCTCCGGCTTGCTGATGGCGGCTTCCGAGTCGATGCTGAATAGATGTCCTCCCGATCTTCCTTCTCCGGTCCGATGATGATGCCTCCCGGGACGACATACGACTGCTGGATGGATGTCCTCGAGGTCCTTCTCCTCCAGTCCGCTGATGACCGCATCCGAGTCGACCTCCATGATGAGAGCCCGATCCGTCCTGATGTCGTCTAGGGTCCTCGCAGGTGTACCAGTTGTCCCCCTTTCCTTGTAGGCGGACGGCATGGGATGTCCTCTGGGTCACTCGGTCGGGGCCGGAGAGCCTGGGGTTGACAGTCAGCCTCCTGCGTCTCGGGTCCCCCTTTTGGCATCCACAACCTGTGTGGATAAATCTGATACAAATCCCTCAAGCCTACGCTCCGGGCTCTGGGGCCCTCGGCTGTTTGACCCACCAGTGCGTGGCAACTTGGAGCCTGGTGGTGGGGTGTCTTACAACAACAGACGTCTGAGCACAGGTTTTCTAAATTAATTGTGCAGCTTCAGAATCTTAATACTTGGACTGTGCCCACTAAATAAGAACCACAACATCTTTAGGTAAACTAAATAACATATTTCAATAGCTCTGAATTTCTGACAAGCATCTGTATTTATTTAAATGAAATCCCTGAGATCCCATTAAAAATCTAAAAATATGATTTGAACTGCTAATGTTTCTGGTAAATAAACACACTAATCTTATGGATTCAAAAACAACCAAAATCACAATACTAACAAAGTGAATGGCTTCCTGGTGATACTGCTTCTACCCGTCAGTTCTTAGATATTATCCTACTAAAAAAATGAATACAGAATTCCCACAACCTGTCATCAAATGTCTTTCTATTACAAATGTAGATGAAATGTATATCCCCATAATGACCTAAACAATAAAGTCTATGGCTCTTACTTCTTTACCAGGCTAGTTACATGATGTTGTCTGTTGAAACATTACTCACAGGTCAGCTCCCAGCATTCCATTCTGGACTTACATCTCTCCCAGCAGCCCCTTGGCCACTGATTCTCTATCTGTGTTACCTGCTATAACTCAATCAATATTAGAGACATGTCAACATTCATCAAACAGTGTGTTATCCCCAAATATGGAGCAGGTCAATTCTAAAACTGGTCAGATTGAACAATCGAGTTGTGCCAGCCGGTTCCTTTCAGTCCCTAAATGAAAAATGTACATTGTAAAGTTTACACTCCCTCTTTTTTACACATTATCTCATGTGCAAACCAAAACCTGTATGGGAAGAAAACCTTCAGGTCATAATGGATTATAAGACAATACCAAACATTTTTCCCAAAGGTACATCCATCATTTCCCCAGTAAACACTCCAGTGAAATGAAGTGTTTTCTCTCCATCTTTCAGTCCTAAAAGAAACAGAATTCCAAATGTCATAGTTTGAGTTTCACATTCTTCAAACCGCCACCTCCTGTGGGAGTGAAACATCATCAAGCAGATTAGATACGGTTTCCCCTTTTGTGCAATGTTAGGAAACCTCTCATTTCACACATTATTATCACCCATAAATAATGTGTTAGTCCAAAACATGCTTGATTAGTCATCGTTTTAAATCATGCAGTTGCACTGATCAGGTGCAGACATACACACACTCACACTGTCAGGTTGTAAAGTCAGGTTTGGTCAGGTTCACCGCAGAGTCAGTCATTGACAGTGCCTTCCCAAGTTACCCTGTCGGTCAGTTGGTCTCAGTCTTTTTGGCCATGTGTCGTGCTCTGCAGAGACTTTGATGTTCCAGCACAGGCCAACATCCTCCGTCTATAAAAATCTGTATATATGGAGCGCCATCATTTATTAATTCACAATTACAACTATAATGTTCAAGATATCTCCAACCCCTCCTTGCTGTTTCCCACATTCTCTGAAAAGTGTCTAGCCAAAAAAATGTCACTTCCTTATTGTACTATTACTATTACTGCAATTCATTTACACCTAATTAGTATTAAAATGACTAATAGATCTATTTCAGAAACATGTGTACATCACTATCTTGTGTCAAAACATTACTAGGATCTGTAAAGATCTGCTATGTATTCCATAACTCATTCTATCAATTTATCTTCAATTCTGGTGCACTTAAAGAACAATGTTACCCTCTTTAACAGTGCGTGGAACTCTGGGTGTCTGAACATGAAACCAGTACCTCAAATTGAAATACTATATTTTGTTTAGAACCAGCTTTCCCTTCAACATGACCTATATAAATAAATATTTATCTGATCTTATAGAGCTGTTACTAAAACTCTCCCTTTGAACTGATCAATACTGTAACAAATTAAAACACTACCAAATTCACACACGAATAAAAAGTCCAGTGCATACTTCCTTCATGCCCCCCCCCCTTTTTTTATCAGTGTGTATTAGACTGATTTTCCACTTCACTTGAATAGTTCTCCTCTTTTCCGCTATTTACCAATTGACTAATTTATGGTCAATACATCTTCTTATCTTCACTTATTTATATTTATCTTTTGTTCACGATAACAATGGTATAACAACCACACGTCTTCAATTCTGGTCCACCTAAAAATCAATGTTAAACTCTTTAGCAGTGTGTGGAACCCTGGATGTCCGAACATGCAACAATTACTTCCTCCTTTATCAAGGATTTAAAACAGAAGTCATTTCATATTTCCTATGGTAATAACTATGCTACAATGGTGAAAACAATTATTTAGATTGGAATACTATATCTGGCTTGGCACCAGCTCTCCCTTTAACATTATCCATACAGATAAAGATTTGTCTTATAGAGTGGTTCCTAAAACTATCCCACTACCTTATTCACACGTGAACAAAAAATGTCAAAGAATATTTTGTTAACCTGATGAAAAGATTGAAGAATATGGTTGTACTCTGTCATGTGGCCCCCTTTAACCCTCAGTGTGTTCTCATTTTGCTCTAGTAGTTTACTGCTATTTTTAATTTAATAAATCTTTCTGTCTTTACGTATTTATGCTTTAAATGTGCGTTTTGTGAATAAGTGTGTTTATGTGTAAACTCACTCATTCCCGTTTTCCTTTTCTCCTCCTCTGGTTTTTCTCAAGCCGTGACCCCGGCCTCCTCACTTCTAATCGACCATGCCAACTCCTCTGATTCTGTGTTCTCTTCAGTCCATCAGCTGTAACTTCATCCGCTGTCAGCCATTGGCCCAGTTACATCTGCATGCGCCCTCATGCCAATGTTCTTGCACTGCTTTGCATTTCATCTCCTCCTTTACAGTCTCCCTGCTGTTTTATGGAGGGCGGATTCTGCTCTCATGTCCCACACTTTGCTCTTGTGCTCAGCTTGGAACTTCATGGTCCCGTCTGAGGGACTGATGAGCGTAGATTTCTGCCCGTCAGCATGCTGTTTGGTTCTGGATGCCACAGGTGGAGATAGTTCTGGCTGCAGTCTTGTTGTTGTTGTTTCAGCTCTGGTTCTCTGTCTGTTCGATGGAGAAGGAGGAGTCTCCCGTTGGGTTAGGTCTTTTGTCTGCTTGGAGGGTCGGGATCGTAGCCTTTTCTAACTCAGAGGGGGAGTCCAGGTCTCGGGACGCATTACCTATAAAAATCTAGCACACTGAGGTTAAATAAATCCAACCCTTTCCACTCTGACTCTTTGTAATCATACTATCTGTCTTAATTGTTAAATGCCATCTAAACAACCTAATTGATGTCTACAAATGATATTACAAAAACTCACTCTAAAAATTGTTTCATCCATTGCTACATATTTACCCAACATAACTCTTTCAGGAAACCATTTTCTCCTATACATTGAAAAACGTACATGTTTCCAGCATCACATATTCCACACACTACGAAAGAACATCCATATATTTTCTCCAATATTTTAAGCTAGTTTCTATAACAAGATTATCATGTGTGACATAATAATCAGATGTCTTGTTTGCTAACCAAGAATATTAAACTTTAAAATCTCTTTTGGCCAGTTGAAGTCCTGCTTACTTCATCCTTAAACTCTTCTTTAATTTGAAACCAAAAAAGGTCTTCCTTCTCCACCATGATCCTATCTCTATATCAAAGTCCAGACAAACTGATGATTTATCTCTATAAACCATGAGGAATGACTCATAAAACACTATTCTCCCTTACATACCCTAGGGACCAGAGGGTACAATGGTTGGACATTTACTACCGGCCGCGGTATGCCTAGTGTACAGGGTCCATATAACCGACTTAATGCATAGCGGGAAGTCGGTTATATAGACATCAACAGAATAAGTGTTTAACAGTGATTTAAACTAGTTTATGCGGGGAAAAGAGTGCTCAAAATCGGATTCAACAGGCCATCCACACCGACTCCCATTAAAAGTGATTGAAATGTACAGGAATCTGTCCATTTCAATCACATTTGATGACCCGTCCAGGGTGACTTTCTTCCCCAGGAATTAGTGTCTGAAAGCTGGCTAACATTACTTTAAATACAGTGTGCACATGGCTTTATTACCCATGAAATAGTGTGTGAAAGCTGGGTGAGTTTGATGTGAATTTAAGGAAGATATGGCCCTTTCAAACAGGGAGATGTACAGGCCTTTATTACCCACGAATTAGTGTCTGAAAGCTGGCTAACATTACTTTAAATACAGTGTGCACATGGCTTTATTACCCATGAAATAGTGTGTGAAAGCTGGGTGAGTTTGATGTGAATTTAAGGAAGATATGGCCATTTCATCCACACCTCACGACTCCCATTAAAAGTGATTGAAATGTACAGGAATCTGTCCATTTCAATCACATTTGATGACCCGTCCAGGGTGACTTTCTTCCCCAGGAATTAGTGTCTGAAAGCTGGCTAACATTACTTTAAATACAGTGTGCACATGGCTTTATTACCCATGAAATAGTGTGTGAAAGCTGGGTGAGTTTGATGTGAATTTAAGGAAGATATGGCCCTTTCAAACAGGGAGATGTACAGGCCTTTATTACCCACGAATTAGTGTCTGAAAGCTGGCTAACATTACTTTAAATACAGTGTGCACATGGCTTTATTACCCATGAAATAGTGTGTGAAAGCTGGGTGAGTTTGATGTGAATTTAAGGAAGATATGGCCATTTCATCCACACCTCACGACTCCCATTCAAAGTGATTGAAATGTACAGGAATCTGTCCATTTCAATCACATTTGATGACCCGTCCAGGGTGACTTTCTTCCCCAGGAATTAGTGTCTGAAAGCTGGCTAACATTACTTTAAATACAGTGTGCACATGGCTTTATTACCCATGAAATAGTGTGTGAAAGCTGGGTGAGTTTGATGTGAATTTAAGGAAGATATGGCCCTTTCAAACAGGGAGATGTACAGGCCTTTATTACCCACGAATTAGTGTCTGAAAGCTGGCTAACATTACTTTAAATACAGTGTGCACATGGCTTTATTACCCATGAAATAGTGTGTGAAAGATGGGTAACTTTGCTGTGAATTTAAGGGAGATATGGCCATTTCATCCATACCTCACGACTCCCATTCAAAGTGATTGAAATGTACAGCACTCTGTACATTTCAATCACATTTCACGACCCGACCAGGGTGACTTTCTTCCCCACGAATTAGTGTCTGAAAGCTGGCTAACATTACTTTAAATGCATGGTGCACATGGCTCTGTTACCCATGAATTAGTGTGTGAAAGATGGGTAAATTTGCTGTGAATTTAAGGGAGATATGGCCATTTCATCCATACCTCACGACTCCCATTCAAAGTGATTGAAATGTACAGCACTCTGTACATTTCAATCACATTTCACGACCTGTGTAGACTGGCTTTCTTACCCATTAGGTACACCGACAAAGGCACCTCTTCGGGGCCGCTCCAAGACCCCCAAAACACGGACTGAGGAGCTCCAGGATCCCTCCCATGTACCTCCAGAACCTCGAGCACCTTGGGTCCCCGGGCCCACGAACTTAAGCACTCCCCCACGGACTAAACCAAGATGATCACACCCTCAAGAATCTCGTGCCCCTGGCTACACTTAAAGGGGGTCTACTTTGCGGTGCTTTGCCGTCCGCCCATCGGCACCCATAGTCGGCCTTCTTCACAGCAGCAGCACCCAACCTCCATGGAGGATTTTGCTCGTGCCCCTGGCTACACTTAAAGGGGGTCTACTTTGCGGTGCTTTGCCGTCCGCCCATCGGCACCCATAGTCGGCCTTCTTCACAGCAGCAGCACCCAACCTCCATGGAGGATTTTGCTCGTGCCCCTGGCTACACTTAAAGGGGGTCTACTTTGCGGTGCTTTGCCGTCCGCCCATCGGCACCCATAGTCGGCCTTCTTCACAGCAGCAACACCCAACCTCCATGGAGGATGTTATCATGCCCCTGGCAACACTGGTAAACACTGGTAACATCTGTCTAGCCGCTGACAGGAACTTGACATCGGAACTTGACATCGCATTTCCATTGAGCGGACTCCCGTACATGTGAAGGGCAAGTCCCACGGTACCTCCGTTCATAAGGCTGACATTTGCCTTACTTCAGTTCTAAATCAAATGAGCCAGACAGGAAACCCCCTCTAACCACTTGAAATTGTTTATCTAAGTTGTGTTACAAGCAGGTTAGATCTGTAATGAATTAAAATCAATATTTAAGGACGTAATATAAGTTAAATATATTGTTAAGCAAATTGCTGTTTTATTGTGAAGGCCTCTCTGGCGAACAGCGGCCTTTGGCTTTTATTTTGAAAGGCCGTTCCGGAACAGCGACAATCGTTCTAATGCATTAACTATAGTCGTGAAAGAGACAAGGAGGGGCAAGGCGTGTGGAAGCAAGCAATGAACTGAAAATGCCACCAATCCTGTTTTAACGTGATGGCGCACATTGAAAACCGAAGCGCCGTCATAACTGACAAGCGTTCAAAAACCTTTCTGCTTATCCCTTAGGCCACTACTTTTTGTTTTATTCATAACCTAAAAATACAATTGTGATGAATAGCTTGCTTTTGTACCATTACATTTACCAACATAAAACAAGGTCTGTACTAATCAACAATGACAACCTACAGACAGCTCATTTATTTAAATATACGCAATATATTGACTTCGCTTTTATTTATCTGACTTAATTAACGTGCTTCCCCCCTTTTCAGCCACTAGATGGCAGCAGCAGAGCACAAATGAGCTTCACTCTTCTGAGCGAACGTCTGATTTCCACAGACAATGCTCACACAGGTTATTCAGGTAAAAATCACACAGATTTATTCCCCGTACAGTTTGTCTAGCTTGATAACGTGCCTCATATGTCGTCACGCAGGACTCTCTGCCTACCTTGCGATCAACGTTATGTTTACGTCAGCCTTTCAAATTAATTTTTACAGACAAGGGAAAACGGGAGCCGGTCTCGTCACAATGTAGGTGATGTTAGCGCTCTCTCCCAAGGATTTAACATATAAAAGTCCGCTGACACTTTCGCTTATTTGGTCTTGGACTCTTATTTACCCCCAGTTTTAAACGGCGGCTCAATCTGAAAATATCGAGCGTCCAGGTTCCGCCGTGTAGGAATCACACCTACAGCCCACGAACTGCACCGCTTCCACGTCACTTCAGGAATAAACTTACCTGAGATCCACGCTAAACTGCTTTATTTCTCATCACGCAGGACTCTCTGTACCTTGCGATCAACTTTCACGTGTTTTATATAACTTTCCTAACATAGTAAAAAATATGCATTGTATACTCCATTCAAACTTCAAAAACACTCTGAAACGCCTACAGACAATCCTACAGTTTCGTTACCTCCATTGTAGTGGCGCAGGGCCCTGCTGTTGTCCGAGGCATCTAAAAGTGTTTGTACCCGACCTAGTCTGGTCGCCTGAATCCTTCCACAGCTCATGTTTATTCGGCGTCGAGTTCACCATTTGTTAGGAGATTTAGTGGACAACTCGTCCGCTTTCTTAAATCTCCTCGCGTCCCTACACAAGCCGTTATCTTACAGGAAGGAAATGCAGAGCATACAAGTAACCGTTTAACAATAATCCATTTTAATGGTAATATACAATGCAATACAATCAAGTACAATCAATACAGTACAAATTACATACAGTTCTGTGGGATCCCACATTTACCTGATACTCACGTGAGCCAGCCAGCCAGCCAGCCAGCCAGCCAGCCAGCCAGCCAGCCAGCCAGCCAGCCAGCCAGCCAGCCAGCCAGCCAGCCAGCCAGCCAGCCAGCCAGCCAGCCAGCCAGCCAGAGGAGAAAGAGAGAGAGCACACCACGGGGTTCCTGTCTAAATACCTCGCTGACCGGAGGAGTTATCTGTGCCTCCCTTCCAGACCAGTGATTGGCTGCCCAAATTATCATCAACACCCCACATCTTAAATTCCCCCACAGGGATGACTGTATGTTAACTCCTGACCTTCCCCCTCTTCCTTTGTCCTCAAAAAACCACATGTTAGCAGGCCCAAAACCAGCCCAGTTTTCTACACAAATCATTTTCAAGCTTCTTCACAGTTTGCATGAATACATACAAATATTTCCTTACAAAACCCATAGACATAAGTTGCCTATTTACACATCTAGCAGACATGGATCAACATAAGCACTAATTTGTGCTAGTGTTCACCTGATGAATGTCTGAGAGCAGGGTAGGATTTTCACCAGCGGCCATGACTGCCATGCCGTCATTGCCCCTCGGTCTGTCCGTGAAGCCCCGAAAAATAATTGTACGTCCTACGACCACCATGGCCTGTGTGCCCCTGATACTGTTAAAATCTCGAAGTTGCTTTAAAAGCGTCAGAACAGTGGTTTCTGAACTGCATTATGCTGCATTCATAACGGACGCGATGCGAATATTCTCATTGCTCTAATCGCTGGAGTTCCACCGCGGCTGTCAGCTGTGTTTGGTTTACTCCTGTCATTCAAACAGGACGCGCTGGAGAGGGGGCGGGGCTTATATCCATGTAAATACTGTGGTGGAAACCAACTACGACAACATTAACCTATTTTACCGTGATTTAATACACGTTTCAAAATGATGCCGAAGTAACTAAATACTGACAACGGTTAGTACAAACCATGAATTAATGCTTTGACAAGTGTGCAGACAAGACGGCAGGCGAAAAACTTTTAAAATGCGTGTTCTGGAGCGATGTCCATTCTATCAGATCAGGCTAAACTAACCTGGATCTGCTCCGTCCAAACTCACAACACAACCCAGTCTCATAGCATTTCGTGTTCACCAACACGACTTTTAATCTATTGATTCGTGTTCACCAACACGATTTGACCCTTTTTTTCGTGTTGCACAGCACGATTTTAAAAGCAATGTATTTCTACTGGTAACGTGTTTCGTGCCTGCAGGCTGCAGCACGTCTTTTTCTCCGGGTCGGGGCGTGGAAGACCGGAAGCTGTGTGGTTCATAAAAACATGTTCTTACTCAATATCAAGCCACAGTTATTGCTTTTATTTTAAATCGTATAATTTCGGACTTTTGTTGCCGTCTGTGAGGAAAATAAATGGGGCTCAGAGCCTCAGGATACTGAAATCTGTATTTTTTAAATCTGTTTTTCCTTCTAATAATCTAATAATCTAATTATTCTTTTCAAAATAACACACTGTTATTTACTCACCAATAACACACAATTATCCTTGCTTTTATTTATTGGTTTAATTCCATAATCGCGGGCTTTTTTGGCGTCCGTCAGGAACTGAATTTCAAAATAAATATATCCGGAAACAGACGTAGGCATTTCGAGCGATTACCCAAGATCCTCAGCTATGGTTTTAAGCTCGCTGATTGGATGTGTTAGCCGCAATGCATGCTGGGATTTGGTGTTTATATTATATGAAATCCGGAAAACATTTTAAAAGAATAAAATAATACTTAATTCCGACTGTTCTTGCTTTTCTCTTTGAAAGTCATCACATAACGGCATTGTAATACACGGTTCGGCTGCATTACATATTACAGATCTGCCGTAGTTCTTTATTTAGAGAGCCCTGATGAGAAGACCTTTGGAAAAACTGGAAGAAATGGCGCCGAAACTGAATACTTGACGTGGATCATAAATATATCAACAATTAAACAACATCTTCAATTTCTCTTCACACAATACGTCTCCTTGCAGTATCAACACTAATTCGGCTGACTTTTACATTTGATCTAATTCATAGATAGGTTATATTTACACCATAACGGTGCACAGCTGATAGAAAAGGACTGTAGTTTTTAAAGATATTACTGATTTTCTTTGAATGTAAGAATGTAAATACTGAGTCTGAAATAGTATAGCAATATGCTGTAAAATTATCTGAAAGCATGCATGAAACTATACATCTTCAGATGTTGTACATACACACTAATAATTCAAAGTTATTATGGCTGTGTGCACTTTGTGTGCACCTCCTAGTGGTTAAAGCACGTTATTGAATTATTGTTTTTATGTGTTATATTTGATTAAAAAAATATTAAGAGTACATACTTTCATAGGGGGAAAGTATAAATATAGAAATATAGAATATAAAAAATCAAGAAGATACTATAAGTGATCTCTACAATAAAACAGTTTAGTGCAGGATGTACAAAGATATTAATAGGAGGAGGTGCAAAACAGAAAAACGAATTAACCTTTATTTAAACATTAAATAACAGATTAAGGTACAAACAAACAAAGTACTTAACGTCTAATATATTGCTTTCCTGCAATGTTAACTATGTTGAAGCACTTATTTGAACTGATATTATACATATGAATTATACTCTTATGTATGTAGATGGTATAAGAAATGTGCAGAATATGAATATGTTTAATGGTGGAGGTACACACATATTGATAGATGTCTTGTAATGCACTGTTGAGGAACCTGTGACCCAAGTTTTTCATTCATTGCATAACTACACCGTAGTTGTGTATGATATGTCAATAAACCTTTGAAAAATAGCCATAATATACAGTCTTTAATGAACTATTAGTAGAGAATAACGAGTAATGAATATACTTTATTACTCGTTTCCATTCATGTCAATTGCAGATAAATGTTTAGTCTTCTCAAGCACCAACTATCAAATATCTCTCCTGATTGTTGGCACTTGACAATCACCTTACCTGAATTTTACTCAGGTGTAACTAAAGTCTGCTTTAAGGGTTGTTTATATTTCACATCATTAATCAGAATCTGCAAAGTAACTCAAATAAATGCAGTGGAGTACAAATACCAGGTTAACCTCTGAATTGTAGTGGAGTAGAATTACAAAGTATCAATGAGCTGTCATGTGGGTATATATTAATGCTATATATTAATGCTGCACATTATGGACACAAGCGATTTTCACCCATTTATTAATTATATGTTTTACATTTGATAACACCAATGTGTTTAATACTGGCAACTTCTAATTGTGGGAAAAACGAAAACGTTCAGTAGAGACGTCCCATAGAACATTTTGCG
This sequence comes from Pseudochaenichthys georgianus, assembly GCF_902827115.2. Taxonomy (NCBI): domain Eukaryota; kingdom Metazoa; phylum Chordata; class Actinopteri; order Perciformes; family Channichthyidae; genus Pseudochaenichthys; species Pseudochaenichthys georgianus. Next base: position 2,669,409 of record NC_047505.1, on the reverse strand, counting down.
AAACACAAGAGCCAGCATGTGTAGTTCTGGGGGGGCGTTCGATTCCAGTTTTGGATAGTCTGGCGTGGTTCGTTCCATTTCACACAGCTGTTTGACGCTCTGCGTAACCTTGCGAGGACTGTAGTCCTAAACGATAGCTGGGGATTATGGGTAGTGTAGTGTCTTCGGCCATCCTAAACTCAGAAATGTTGACAATCGCAATGATGCTCGAAATGTCCCTTATAGGCCTACGTCTGTTTCCGGTCATTTTTATTTTGAAATGTATTTCCTGACAGACGCCAAAAAAGCCAGAGATTATGGAATTAAACCAATAAATAAAAGCAAGGATAATTGTGTGTTATTGGTGAGTAAATAACAGTGTGTTATTTTGAAAAGAATAACAAATTAGAAGGAAAACATATTTAAAAATACAGATTTCAGTATCCTGAGGCTCTGAGCCCCATTTATTTTCCTCACAGATGGCAACAGAAGTCCAAAATTATACGATTTAAAATAAAAGCAATAACTGTGGCTTGATATTGAGTAAGAACATGTTTTTAAGAACCACACAGCTTCCGGTCTTCCACGACCCGACCGGAGAAAAAGACGTGCTGCAGGCAGTAGAAATACATTGCTTTTAAAATCGTGCTGTGCAACATGAAAAAAAGGGGCAAATCGTGTTGGTGAACACGAATCAATAGATTAAAAATCGTGTTGGTGAACACGAAATGCCGTGAGACTGGGTTGCACAACAACGTCCTAAAGACAGAATTAAAGCAGCGACTGTATTCGCCATGAAACAGAGAGTCTGTGGTTTGTACATGTTTGACTTTTGTCTAGTTTCTGAACAGATATGAGGAGCTGTGAGGAGTTGATTAAAGAGATTCTCTCACACACACACACACACACACACACACACACACACACACACACACACACACACACACACACACACACTTTTGCATTTCAAAGTACACTGCTGAATGATGTATGTGCAGAGTTTGACCCTTGAAGGCTGTTTCTTCTGCTCTGAAATGGAATATATTTGTTACATATTAATAGAATTTTATATTTTTATTTTTTTTACCTTTATTTATCCAGGATAGGTCTCATTGAGATTACACATTTCTTTTTCAAGAGAGTCCTGGCCCAAGAATGGTAACAGCACAGTTTCAGACAGTTGTACAGTTACAGACAATTGAAAACACACAATCACAACACAGTCATCACCAAGTTTAGCCAAAGCATTTACAGACACAGCGGCCTGCTTCGAGGTCAGTTCAAGTTGCTTTGAGGGATTTTGGATTTGTGAATGGGAGAAGTAGTAGATGGAAAAAATACCAAACACTAATTATTCAAAGTAGAGTATTTCATTTTATATACGGTAATACTAAGGAGGCATAGGCCTATATGATGATATAATGCTTGACATTATTGATATTAAAAAAGTGATTTGTTTTCCTTGTCATTCGTGTGTTTTTCTTATAGAAAGTGAAGTTATTTATTTGTAAGCTGCAAATCCAAATGTTTCCCTCAATGGCCTTTGTGCCCTGGCATGTGGCCTTTGTGCCCTGAAAAAATGTGTGACTCCAAAGGCCAAATGGCCTTGCCCCTAAAATGACGAAAATCCAATCCTGTCTGAGAGACTAATATTTACTCTCCTTTTAAGTCCATGTAAAATAAACATAAAAATATACATGGAAGTTTCTCAAGCCGCAGATAAATATGTAATAAACCACCCTGCCACATTTCATGTGGGGGGGGGGGGGGCAGTCTGGACTTGTGCTATCAGATGTATCCTGTGTGAGAGCAGTGGTCAGTGTGGAAAACACACAGGGGACTAACGTGCACTCGGACCGGGTTAACTACTGAGTTCATGTGACTTTCCTTTAGGTTCTCCTTCATGTTTAACTTGATCTGATGGTGAAAGACTAACACATGAAGAGTTGCAGCATTCACCTGGATGTCACAGAGCAGAGGGACTTATGGGTAGTGGGTGGAGGGTCATGCTCTGGTCACAGCGCTGGCACATCCTCATTGAGAGGAGGGGTGTGTTAATCCTCTACAGGCCATGGAATGCCACCACTGGCCTGGCTCCTGCAGCCGGCAGCGGGGCCCCCCATGCTAATTGGAGGCTATGAAGCGTTGGGAGGCATGCAAATATCTCCGGCTTTACTCAGATACCCTTCTGTTCCACTTCCAGTCCTCTCCAATCCCCTCATTCCACCTGACCGGAGGAGAGGGAGGCGAACACAGCTGCTGGTGTGTTGCCTCCTTCCCTGGGCCCCGGCCGTGCCGAGGGAGCAGGGGGGGGGGGGGGGGGGGCAGCTGGCGCTGCTGCCTTAATTAGGGGCCGGGTTTTCCAGGCCATGTCATGTACTGTACATCAGAGGAGATCAGCAGGCCAGCCTGAAAGTCAGATGACACCAAACACATGCACAGAGCTCCTTAACCCCCCCACCCTTTTCGACCTGCCCTCCATCCTGATTCGTGTTCACCAACATGATTTTCCCCTTTTTTTCGTGTCACACAGAACGATTTTAAAAGCAATGTATTAGTATGTTTCGTGCCTGCAGCACGTCTTTTTGTCCGGGTCTTGGAAGACCGGAAGCTGTGTGGTTTATAAAAACATGTTCTTACTCAATATCAAGCCACGACGTCGGGAACTGAATTTCAAAATAAAGTCACCGGAAACAGATACACACCCACTGAACTGATTACCCAAGATCCTCAGCTATGGTTTAAGCTCGGTGATTGGATTGTTTATCCGCAATGCACGTTGGGATATGGTGTTTATGCAATTTGAAATCCGAAAAACATTTACAAAAAAAATAATAATAATACTTTATTCCGAGTGTGCTTGCTTTTCTCTTTGGAAGTCATCACATAACGGCATTGTAATACACGGTTCGGCTGCATTAAATATTACATATCTGCTGTAGTTCTTTATTTATAGAGCCCTGATTAGAAGACTTCTAGACAAACTGGAAGAAATGCCACCGAAACTGAATACGTGACGTGGATCATAAATATATCAGCAATTAAACAACATCTTCAATTTCTCTTCACACAATACTTCTCCTTGCAGTATCAACACTAATTCGGCTGACTTTTACATTTGATCTAATTCATAGATGGGTTATATTTACACCATAACGGTGCACAGCTGATAGAAAAGGACTTGTAGTTTTTAAAGATATTACTGATTTTCTTTGAATATAAGAATGTAAATACTGAGTTGAGAGAATAGTCAGGGGTTTTGGGTGATGGGAGACACATCTATGGATTCAGAATTTCAATAGCTTACCATTAAATGACGGATATACCTCTCTGTCTGTGATGTTTTACAAATCAGATATTAATGTGTAGAAGTAGAATATGTGAAATAATATAGCAATATCCTGTAAAATGATGTCAAAAGATGAATAAAACTACACATCTTCAAATGTTGTACATACATAAGTGTCCTACACTAATAATACAAAGTTATCAAGGCTGTGTGTACCTTGTGTGCACCGCCTAGTGGTTAAAGCACATTATTGAATTATTGTTTTAATATGTTATATTTGATGAAAAAAAATATTAGTACATACTTTCATAGGGGGGAAGTAGAAGGTAAATGATAGAAATATAGAATATAAAAAATCAAGAAGATACTATAAGTGATCTCTACAATAAAACAGTTTAGTGCCGGATGTGCAAAGATATTAATAGGAGGATGTGCAAAACAGACAAACTAATTAACCTTTATTAAACATTAAAGAATACTTTAGGTTAAGGTCTTCTTTCAAATAAGAAAAAAGCTTTGGGGGTATCTACAGATACATATTAAGCCTGACAAAGTACTTAACGTCTAATATATTGCTTTCCTACAATGTTAACTATGTTGAAGCACTTTTTTTTTTAACTGATATTATACATATGAATTATACTCTTATGTATGTAGATAGTATAATAAATGTGCAGAATACGACAGTGTAATGGTGGAGGTACACACATATTGATAGATGTCTTGTAATGCACTGTTGAGGAACCTGCGACCCAAGTTTTTCATTCATTGCATAACTACACCGTAGTTGTGTATATGATATGTCAATAAACCTTTGAAAATCTTGAAAGGGATGTGCAAAACAGCAATTATACAGTCTTTAATTAACTATTAGTAGAGAATAACGATTAATTAATATACTTTATAGAGATCTGCAGATATATGTTTAGTCTTCTCAAGCACCAACTATATCTCTCCTGATTGTTGGCACTTGACAATCACCTTACCTGAATTTTACTCAGGTGTAACTAAAGTCTGATTTAAGGGTTGTTTATATTTCACATCATTAATCAGAATCTGCAAAGTAACTAAAATAAATGTAGTGGAGTAAAAAATACCAGGTTAACCTCTGAATTGTAGTGGAGTAGAATTACAAAGTAACAATGAGCTGTCATGTGGGTATATATTAATGCTGCGCATTGTGGACACAAGCCATTTTCACCCATTTATAAATTATATGTTTTAAATTTGATAACACCAATGTGTTTAATACTGGCAACTTCTAATTGTGGGAAAAACGAAAACGTTCCCAGTAGAGACGTCCCATAGAAAATGTTGCGAAACCCAATAGCCAGCATGTGTAGTTCTGGGGGGTGGGGGGCTGGTCCCGTTCGAGTCCAGTTTTGGATAGTCTGGCGTGGTTTCGTTCGATTTCAAAGTGCTGTTTGACGCTCGGCGTAAACTTGGCGCACTGCCACTCCAACATCCAATCCCAGAGCTTGAAGATTAATCACGGGGTTTTCAAGCAAAGGGACTGTAGTCCCAAACGATAGTTGTGGATTATGGGTAGTGTAGTGCCATCCTAAACTCCTAAATGTTTTTCGGATTTCATATCGCATTAACACCATATCCCAACGTGCATTGCGGCTAAAACATCCAATCACCGAGCTTAAACCATAGCTGAGGATCTTGGGTAATCAGTTCAGTGGGTGTGTATCATGGATGTATAATAAGAACTGGATACAGCGTGGGAGGCGGGGCCTCGTTCATTCCTATGAGAGTTGCTCATTGGCGCATTAACTTTTGAGAGAGCGAAATGTCACCAAAGTATTCATGTAATCATATAATCCATTCTTATTGTGCATCCATCCATGGGTAAAGGTACAACTCATGTAGTACTGAACACGTCACATGAACGTGCCGGGCGGCGCGGTCCCGTGGGTTAGAAGCGCGTTCATAATGTACGCACGAGATAGTATATCGTGCGCACAAATTAATAAAGCGTGGCCTCGTTTTATTTAAATTGAGGCCACGAATTACATCTTGTGCGCACAAATTAATAAAACGTGGCCTCATTTTATTAATTGTTCTCTCTATGAACCCTCCAGGTCTCTGTACTTTCCCAATGTAAGTCAATGAGAAAAAGTCTTTCCAGGCCCAGCGACTGATACGGAAGTGTAGTACCGCCGTTTGGCCACAACGAATATTTTCCTCAGAGTCCGGCGCACTTCCTGGGGGCTTGGTGTGTATCACAATGATGCTCGAAACGTCCCTTATAGGCCTACGTCTGTTTCCTGTTACTTTATTTTGAAATTCAGTTCCTGACGGATGCCAAAAAAGCCCGGGATTATAGAATTAAACAAATAAATAAAAACAAGGGTAATTGTTTGTTATTGTTGAATAAGAAAATAAATTAGAAGGAAAAAAGGATTTAAAAAATACAGATTTCAGTATTCTGAGGCTCTGAGCCCCATTTATTTTCCTCGCGGACGTCAAAAAAAGTCAGATATTATATGATTTAAAATAAAAACAATAATCGTGGCTTGATATTGAGTAAGAACATGTTTTTATGAACCACACAGCTTCCGGTCTTCCACGACCCAACCGGACAAAAAGACGTGCTGCAGGCACGAAACATACTACCAATAGAAATACATTGCTTTTAAAATCGTTCTGTGTGACCCATGTCCCATGTCATGCTCTTCCGGTTATTACCCGTCCCCTTGTGTGTTATGTCGCTTGTTCTGCATGTAAACAGTCTGCAGAGTCACAAACCCTCAAAGTACACCCTGTAGCGAGTAAAACTCTAACACAGAAAATACCTGTCTTTGCTGCCCCAGAACGCCTCATTGGAGATTTCTCTTTTTCTTCATGGGTACAGTGATGTGACCATACCCAAATGGACCAATCCGTGGAGCTCCTTACACACACACACTCTCTCAGCGGCGAAACTGTGACGTGCTGGGGGGTGCTAGTGGAGCCTCGCAGCGCCAAAACTGTGGCTTACACTGTAAGTGCACCATGTTTGGGGGTGCGGGGGGGGGGGTGCAGGTGCTAGTGGAGCCTCGCAGATGGAGGTGTGCTGCAGCCCCCTCAGCACCCCCCCCCCCCTTCCCGCGTCCATTCGCGATGTCTCGCAGACCCCACACAGCAAGCAGGAAATGAACCCAGCTCACACTGTCCGCTCCTCGCAGCAGCGAGCCCCACAACGTCCCGCCAACACGGCACCCAGACCCCACGCAGCATTCACATCTGTTTGTCATTACTGGTGTCATTTCCTGGTTGCTAACAAACGCCGTTGTAACACATAATCACTGATGTTCCGCTGTAACGGTGGACTCGTCAGAACATAGTGGGCGAGCTGACCAATCAGAGCACAGTGGGCTCACAGGGAGGGGGGTGCAGGAGCTCCAACAAGCCGTGTTGGACAGAGTGTGAATACACAGACTATACAGAGATGCTGTGAGAAACCAATGTGAGTTTGGAACATTGAGCAATATAAATCTATTCTAGTAGACCTCAACAGTGGAACTATGATCAGTAGAAATGGCCATGACATGGGACCTTTAAAGAAAGCTGGTGGTTATCCAGAGACGGAAGGTGTTTTGGTGGGTGCTCTGGGTGGAGGCCCAGAACAGACCAGGCACGAGGAAGATGTTTAGACTTGGGTGGAGCGCCTGTCAGAAGCATCAGGCTTTAGGCTTTGATGAAGACCTTTTGGTTCAGGACTCGAGAGTCACTTGACATTCAGGAGGTGTTAGTGGAATAATTGTCAAGAATCTGTCTTCATTATTTTTCTGCAGCAATATTTGTTCAGGCTGGCTTCTGTCCAGAGAAAGACAAACAGTGTCATGAAATCAAACCTCAGTGTGCTCTAGGGAAATGCATTTCACCAGCATTAAGGTTTGCATTAGAAAAGTCTGGAGCTTGATTTATTAGAATTCAACCTTAACTGCATCCTGTCAATAAATAAATCAGTTACACAATCATCTAACGCTGGCGGACAGGGAGTCTTCACATTATACATGATTGTTATTTTAATTTTTTATTTGGAAATCTGATTTATTTATTTAAGATTACAAGTTGCATTGGGACTGATTCATTTTTTACTTGTTTACACGTTGTATCTCATTTTAAATGAATCCCTATTCAAACATGAATGACCTCAGGAACATGTAATATGACCTCCTGGCTTGTCTTCTGAGTGTCGGTGTGACGATCACATTCCAGGCTGCGACAGCATATTTTAACAAATGTAAAACAAACGTATTCTCAGACTGCTCACCACTGCTGCAGACCACAGCTGGCGTTGTGCTGACATTGGAAACCCGACAAGCAGCTGTCTGAAAGTATCTTTTCAAAATGTGTTTTCCTGCAATAGCTATTTTATGTATGTTTTACTTTGTGACTGCCTCATGGATAATGGCTTTCATAGTAAGTCCACCATTCCCACTGTAGTTTAGCTGATTCTCAATGTGGATACTTCCCTTATAGTACATGTTGTACAGTGAACATGTACTCAGTGTGTGAACTTCCACCGTGTACTGTTGTCTCGCACCCTGCTGTGCCTCACCGAAAGGGACGATCACGCTGTTAGCTAGCTTACTCGAAATGCTGTCACTCGTGGTGGCAAATAAGTACAAACTGCTCACTTAAGTCCCCCTCTCTTAAAAACGTGTCAATTATCTTATTACAATGGTAACAGCGGGTGTCACCAAATCAACATCTTGAGGATTCAAACCCTCAGCTCTCTCCACCTTCCAGAGTCCGCTCTCTGTGATGTTAGGAGCATCTTAATCCGCTGCGTGTTGCCGAATGGAGATGTTTCTCCTCTACATTGTACCTCTGGTGGATCAGTGAAGCAGCTGAAAGCAGTATCAAATCTGCCTTTGTCCACCATCAGCTTTTTCCCCCCAGCCTCTTCTCAGCTGTGTCTCCTCTCCTCTGACCATGTGACAACCATAAGGGGAATGTGATGAATCCTTTGCGGCAACTTTTCGGCATACCAGGGCATAAATTAGCCTTCCCACTACGTGTCTCCAGTTCCCCTGGGTGTGTCTCTCCTCCCTCAGGTCCTCTTGGAGATACAGCAGCACATGCACATGGCCACTAAGAGAGACAAGTGTTGAACAGGCCATCCTCATAGCACTACCACACACTACGCTTCCTGCCCCACTCATGCCTCAGCACCACCCCTCTGCTCCCCTTTACTCTCAGAGGAAGTCCCCCTTTCCTGAAGCCATCACTCTTGGAACCCTCGGGTCAGGACGGAGTGTGACTTATGGGCTCGGACAGGACAGGCTGCAGCTTGTGTTTGTGCAGCAGAAACAGCAGCACATATGGCTGAGCAGTGAGAGCTATGGCCGTGTCGTGCATGGAGTTGAGGGCGGAAACCAGCCTGTTTTCTCTGCCTCCTCTTCCTTTGGACCAATAATGACTTTTTTCGCAACTACACTCACGTGACCTCTCTCCGAACTCTGATTTACTTCAATGGCCTTACACATCCGGTCTGTTCCATGTACAAACCACTTTACTTCCTCAAATGATGCAAACATGTTTGTTTGCTCCGTTTTCTCACCTTGTGAGTCAGCTAGGATTTACTGTGTACGATATCCTCTTTCCGATTCATATTTATATTGAAGTGTGTGGCTAGAAAAATGCAAATGTAATACTTACATGTAAATCCACTTAAAATGTCATTTTAATTTGTGGGCTAATTATTTATGGCAAAATAAAATGTGTTAACAATGATTTAAGAAAACCCTTGAACACACCACGGTACTTTTACTATATTTGATATCTTTATATTTTAGAAAAAGGTGTCTGTAAATATTCCACTCTATGTGGTTAAATAGCATGCTGACATTGATTCGTAGATGCAGGGTGTTGACACACATGTGAGTTTTTCTTGACTGCACGGATTATTTGTATTTTTAGCTGTATTTGCAGGCAAATGCACAGCTTTTTCTTTTTTTTAATAACATTCATACAACTTTTTAATGAAAACAAATATGTTATAGCAGGTTTCTTTTTTTCATTTGTGAAAATGTACTGTTGAGAAATATTTTTTTTAGCGTACATTCAGTTTATTTAATATATATAATATTTATTACCATTGTAAACGTGTCCTTTTTGGCAAGTATTCAAACAAGTATTTGTCTGTAGAGTTTTAATTAAAATGTTGACTCTAGTCCTGTGTTTCATACAAGAAGGAAACTGTATTTATAACATTTCAACTTTAATTTATTATACATTATCCAAACAAAAAATGTATTTCAGCTGTTTATTTAAACATTGGTGGCCTGTACACATCCCACTGCAGTACATCAGCGCTTGTTAGTCTTTGCTTGATTTATTGATACATTGAGGAAAGCACTGCTCTTTCAAGCTGACAGCCACACACATCAATAGGTGCAGACCCTCACACACTCACCTGCTGCACCCAGCGGAAAGACGTTGGGCAGATGGCCCTGATGCTCACCTCCCTCTGTACAGCCAGTCAGATATATCAATGGACCCCTGTACTCAGCCTGCCAACACACAGACCTCACACGGCCGTCACCATGGCATGCCGCTGCTCACGATGCTTAAAGGTCACCAATGATTTCAGTGATGTCATACTGTACAGCACGTGATAATGAGGTTGACATCTGAGGTCTTCTGTGTTGTTATTTGATTATCCACCTTCAATAAGAAATTCCATTATTAATAACTGGTTACTTGTAATGTTATTACATTAATTGTGTGTTTACTTCCATCATTTGTGACAATCATTGGTGGTATCCATGGTAGAAGACAACATGTATCAACACAATGTGTTGTTTGTAACGCCACAAAAGCTTCTTTTTGTGCTGATGCTCATATCAAGAGGACCACCTGATCCACACCTGTTACAAGTCACTGTTGAAAAGAAAGTCTGGTTCATGAAGTGACCACGCAATAATAGATTACAAAGGGTTAAATACAAATCTTGGGTAAGGTAAAGAAACAAATCAGGATCATGTTGAAAAGAAACTAACCCTAACTGTAGTTAGGAGTGTTCTAGTGATCGCATTTACACTTTAAAACTCCTTAAAGGTCAGTTTGAGAAACCGGCTCGAGATACACTTTGTTATATTCCATGGAATGCTCTTAACATCCCGATAGCAATGAATATCTGAAGTGCTTGGACAACAAATCCATAAAAAAAAGTCATCTATGGAAGCCGTAGCACTGTAGAGCCGTTGCGCTGTAAAGCCGTAGCACTGTGGAGCCGTAGCACTGTGGAGCCGTAGCACTGTGGAGCCGTGGCACTGTGGAGCCGTAGCAATGTGGAGCCGTAGCACTGTGGAGCCGTGGCACTGTGGAGCCGTGGCACTGTGGAGCCGTAGCAATGTGGAGCCGTAGCACTGTGGAGCCGTAGCACTGTGAAGCCGTAGCAATGTAAAGCCGTAGCGATGTAAAGCCGTAGCGCTGTAGAGCCGTAGCACTGTAGAGCCGTAGCACTGTGAAGCCGTAGCACTGTGGAGCCGTAGCACTGTGGAGCCGTGGCACTGTGGAGCCGTGGCACTGTGGAGCCGTGGCACTGTGGAGCCGTAGCACTGTGGAGCCGTAGCACTGTGAAGCCGTAGCGATGTAAAGCCGTAGCGATGTAAAGCCGTAGCGCTGTAGAGCCGTAGCACTGTAGAGCCGTAGCACTGTGAAGCCGTAGCGCTGTGAAGCCGTGGCACTGTGGAGCCGTGGCACTGTGGAGCCGTGGCACTGTGGAGCCGTAGCAATGTGGAGCCGTAGCACTGTGGAGCCGTAGCACTGTGAAGCCGTAGCGATGTAAAGCCGTAGCAATGTAGAGCCGTAGCGATGTAGAGCCGTAGCACTGTAGAGCCGTAGCACTGTGAAGCCGTAGCACTGTGAAGCCGTAGCACTGTAGAGCCGTAGCACTGTAGAGCCGTTGCACTGTAGAGCCGTAGCACTGTGAAGCCGTGGCACTGTGGAGCCGTAGCACTGTGAAGCCGTAGCACTGTGGAGCCATAGCACTGTGAAGCCGTAGCGATGTAAAGCCGTAGCACTGTGGAGCCGTAGCACTGTGGAGCCGTAGCGCTGTGGAGCCGTAGCACTGTGGAGCCGTAGCACTGTGAAGCCGTAGCAATGTAAAGCCGTAGCGCTGTGGAGCCGTAGCACTGTAGAGCCGTAGCGCTGTAGAGCCGTAGCACTGTGAATCCGTAGCAATGTAAAGCCGTAGCGCTGTGGAGCCGTAGCGCTGTAGAGCCGTAGCGCTGTAGAGCCGTAGCGCTGTGAAGCCGTAGCACTGTAGAGCCGTAGCGCTGTGGAGCAGTAGCACTGTAGAACCGTAGCACTGTAGAGCCGTAGCGCTGTGAATCCGTAGCACTGTGGAGCCGTAGCACTGTAAAGCCGTAGCGCTGTGGAGCCGTAGCACTGTAGAGCCGTAGCGCTGTGGAGCCGTAGCACTGTGGAGCCGTAGCACTGTGAAGCCGTAGCAATGTAAAGCCGTAGCGCTGTGGAGCCGTAGCACTGTAGAGCCGTAGCGCTGTAGAGCCGTAGCACTGTGAATCCGTAGCAATGTAAAGCCGTAGCGCTGTGGAGCCGTAGCGCTGTAGAGCCGTAGCGCTGTAGAGCCGTAGCACTGTGAAGCCGTAGCACTGTAGAGCCGTAGCGCTGTGGAGCAGTAGCACTGTAGAACCGTAGCACTGTAGAGCCGTAGCGCTGTAAAAAGCACGACCAATTTTCAAATTCTAGCGATCTCGAGCCGCACTCCTGGGACCCTATAAGGAGTTTACACGTATTTAAACCCACCCCTTCTACCAAAAACTAAATTAACATTTGTATTTTCTTTAAACAAAATATACATCTAAATGTATATAATATACATTTACAATTATAAATAGATTATATCATACTACAATATATAATAGAGGCTATATATATTTACGTTGTATGTCAAATTTGATAAGACAAATATAAAAGAATATCTTTTTACATCTGACGTACAAAATACATTTGTTATTAAAAAACAAAAACATAATAACAACAAATTGTTGTTAATAATAATAATTTAATTTCTGTAAGGAAATCATATTTTCATGCATTTTTAGATCGTTAATAACAAGCGTTACAATGTCTAAGAGACTCGTGTGTATGAGACTCAATACTCGCTGGTTGGACTTTTGCGGGCATCCAATTCGCTAGGTGGCGATGTTGCAAAACAACTAGAGTCCTAGGAGTGCGGTCCCAGGACTGCGGTCCCAGGACTGCAGTCCTAGGAGTACAACCAATCAGTTTAGCTGGCCGGCTAAACGGATTGGATGGCCTAACTGCCTGTCAGCCTTCCATCGGGGCACAAACTTATCTCGTGCCCTCATTGGTCATGTGCGCGTTCGTGTGTGTTGGAGGAGGGGCTCTGTAAGGAAGTGGCAGATTTTTTCCGGTTGTGTATTTTCAAATTCTAGCGCACTCGAGCCGGTTTCTCAAACTTACCTACCCCACCTTTAATAAGCTAGTTTTGTCCTTATTAGTTTTTCTGTTCTGTGACATACTCAATCTGGAAATAGACCGCATTGAACCAAGGGTAAGACGGTAGTGAAACAGCCACTCTCAATTTAAAGGTCTCCTATCATTTCCAGGCATAAATGATGGGTCTCAGATATATAGAAACTAGGGCTGTCAGTCGATTCATCGCATGATTGTCCATAGTTAATCGCGATTAATCGCAAGTTAATTAGTCTATGAAGTGTTTTCGTCAGAATACCAAACAGATACCCATTCTAGCCTCATACCCCTGTATGATAGCCCTGTTACACGCTGCCATGATTAAACGCCATATCATGTTCAAAACCACATCAAGCATTATTTCTGAAACAGTATGGATCTCAAATGCTTGTTCTCTTGCGGGTTTACCACAAGGTGAGTTCCTCTTTCATTTCCTGCTTTTTAGATCTGAAAAAGCCTGCATCATAGTGGATTGAAGCTCTTTAAATAAAGTAATAATGAAAAGGTTACTGTTAGGATTCAAAAAGGTTACTATTAGGATTCCATTTACAGTTCTCTTTTTCTTGATGAACAACTTGACGGAGATAACATCTCCAGTGCTCTCTGACACACAGCTAGTGGGAAGCCTTGAGCCGTGGTGAGTGTTGCGATTAGATGGAGGGACTCGGGAAGCCACAGAGCTCCATTGTATTTCTTCTGTCAAAGCAGACTGGCGTCCAAGGCCAGTTTCTCCAGGCGCAGGGAGGAGAGACGCTGGAGAAGCACAGGAGTGAATGGGCGGAGGAGGCCTGGGCTGATAAGGACAGGAGCTGGAGGAAGGAGAGCAGATGGAGGAGTGGAATATAAACAGAGAGGTGAGGCCTGTCTGCTGTGCTAACCGGCGCTAATGGCTATGCCCTCTTTCATGTTGTATCGTCCAGAGAGGGGGCTTGGAGATTTATTTGGACGTCAGTATCAGGGGAGGGGGACCTGCAGGACATGGCCCGACAGCCTGACCTCTGACCTCTCCTCTTGCCAGAGTTGCTCGGGCTCCCAGGAAACACCCAAGGGGCTCCGAGACGAGCCAGTGTGTGTCAGGGCCCTGAGCAGTGTCAGACAGCTTAGGGCTTTTTTCAAATGTATTTTTCAAAAGAGGGGAAATCAATAAGTTGGGTCGGAGAGAGGCGGCTGCAGAAACATGAGCCTGTGATATTTACTTTGCTGTAAGGCACAGCATGTTCACAGCACTTGTCAAAGATGAGCCACCAGGAGCATGTTTGGTTGTGAGACCAAAACAAGTCGATAAATGGACCTGAAGTCGCTTTTTTTAACACTCAGTAACTTATAGACAACGTCGTGTCTGTGTTATTAAGTAACATAATTTCAAGGTTATTCAAATATATTCTGTTACATGCCTTGAGATGAGTGTTAGCACTAGGGTTATGGTTAAGGACACAACAGATAGCAACTTCTATTAGCAATTACTAATGGTTGCACTATTTAAAATAAAAAACGCAAAGCAGCCAGGAGTTACATGTGGAGTCCATGTAGCCCGGACATGTAGTTACATGTGGAGTCCATGTAGCCCGGACATGTAGTTACATGTGGAGTCCATGTAGCCCGGACATGTAGTTACATGTGGAGTCCATGTAGCCCGGACATGTAGTTACATGTGGAGTCCATGTAGCCCGGACATGTAGTTACATGTATGAGGAGAAGCTCCGCTCCACTAGAATGCTTAACATGACTACCAGTGTGTTGGAACGCACCCTCAGGCTCGTGATGTTCCTGTTTTGACTTCCCCCCAGCTAGCTAATGGCTACGATACAAATCCTGCTTTCCCTGGACCCTTGGTTGGACACTTCCTACTAAAATACCTGGAATACATTTTAGAATGTCACTTTCAGAATATCCCATAATGGATTTTTGAGACAATACTAATATTGATATTAGAGCATTTTTTACATGACCTTTCAGAAGAAAGATGAAATATACAATATATCTACCAGTATGCCTTTCTTCAACAATCACATATAGCATACACAAGCATTTTGAGAAGGATTCCTTACATTTGGTTATTAAAGCTGCATATACTCAAAAGTCCTTTTGTTTTCTGATCATTTCACCCTGATATTTCCACGCTTGGATAGCATTTATAATCCTGCAGCTACATTTAATACCCTGACAAGTACAAGTACATAAACTAAAAGCAAGGACCGAAAAAGATTTTTAAAAGAAAATGTTGCCGGACTAACGTGACAAAAATCGAATCTCCTCTCCACGCATTCACACTGAGCACAGACTCAGTTTAGGATGGGTTGTGAAATTGCCATGACAGCAGTGTTAGTCTGCCTCACCCAGGGTTTCCCCACATGCATCTGGGATTGCACTCTGGCCAGAGACAAAGCGGGTAATTGGATTCACATTGTGTCTGTGAGGGAGGAGGGAACAAACCCCAACTCTCCCCAGGCTGGCCCATGGCGGCCAGTGTGATGGTGATATTGTACTGACCCTGCCTTTCAGGGGTCACAATGAGGAATTATAGTGTCAGCTGTCAAGCTGAGACCCGTAATCTGCCCAGAGGTGAGGCGAACACACAGCCCCTAACCAGACTCACACACAGACAGAGAAACACACACTGTATATCTGTTTCTGACTCGCATTCTCTCTCAGTACACAGCTTGCTCTCATTGGCTGTACGAGCCTGTGGTTGCCCTCCAGGGGAGAGAGGGGGGAGAGAGAGGGGAGAGAGAGAGAGGGCAGAGAAATCAGCCAGCTACAGCAGAGCCGCTGAGTGAGAGCGACAGACTGAGGCCCGATGGCTGCTGGGACATCAGTTCATACAAAACCAACAACTATTGTAAAGGCCCTCAAAACGATAACAGTAGTAAATACCGTGAGTAGGGGGGGGGGGGGGCAGGTCGTTGTTCTCTGGCCCAGCTATCAACATAGGTGGAAAATAGTCAGTGTACATATTACACACGCACACACACACACACACACACACACACACACACACACACACACACACACACACACACACACACACACACACACACACACACACACACACACACACACACACACACACACACACACACACACACACACACACACACACACACACACACACACACATACCACCTACCAACCAGCGTTTCCTATAGTTGTATACAACTGTATCGTCTTTGTACATCACACCAGCCTGAACAAAATGATATTTTACTGATAATGATTTATTCGATTACATGTTTTTTAATTAATGTCTAGGAAAATGTCCCCAGCAAGTTACCTTTTTCTGTGTAAAAATGTTCCCACACTTAGAAATGTTGGTCTGGAAAATTGTAATGTGTGTGTGTCACACGTTTTTTTAAGTCAACAAATTATTTGAATTTGCTTTTGTAATAGTATAGTAGTGAGATAATGTGATTTGGAAACCCTTTGTAGCAGGCCATACAGTAGCAGGATTAGTTTGGCCCTCCAAAAGAGAATTTGAGTGTACACTGAAACAACTGAAACCTTGACTTTAATTTTATTTATTTATTCACCAAATGTCCCATGACTGTATTAGGTTAGGTGAAAGCAATACTATTAAGTTGAACCTAATATATATATATTTGTAGGGCTGTCAGTCGATTAAAATATTTAATTGCGAATAATCGCATTATGTCCATAGTTAATCGCAAATTAATCACACATTTTTGATCTGTTCTAAATGTACCTTTGAGGAATATTTTTCAAGTTTTTAATACTCTTATCAACATATGAGTGGACAAATATGCTCTATGCAAATCTTTGTTTATTATCATTGCAACAATGACAAATATTCTCCTGAATATTCTCTCTCTCTCTCTCTCTCTCCACCAAACCTGTGTACTTCTCTGCACTGAGCCAGTTGCTCAAGCAGACAAGCCTGTTCACAGTTGTCGGCGAAATGCCGCTCCTCTGTCTTCATAGCAGTCAAAGCATGAGACTGAAGTTCCCACTGTGGGTCAGAACAATGCGCTGTGATGTGCAGTCGACGCGTTGGATGCGATCCGAATGATCTCACGCAGCCCCTCGTCCTCCACAGTGTTAAGCTGGAGCACCCATTTAGCTATCGCTGCTGAAAGCTTGCTGCTCGGAGACGCCGTGTCCAGGCGTCTCCCCGGCAAACTTTCAAGCGTGGTCTGCCGCAAGCGAGCGGCAGGAGCGGGGCTGAGCATCAGCTGGGTGCTTGGCTTGCTGTTTTAAACACCTTTTATGTATCCATATCTCTCGCTAGAATCTCCCACCATCCAACTAACAACAACAACAATGTCAAGCCTTTGGGCTCTGAAACTACGGGGCGGGCCGAGGACAAATACACATGCGTTAATCGCACGTTCAAATAATTATTAACGCGTTAGCTTGACAGCCCTACATTTCTTTTTTATATTGTTGCTTTCAACTAACCTAATACAGTAATGTGAAACCGGTTGACATGATACATTTAATTAAAGTCAACGGTTCAGGTTTTTTTAGCGTAAGATCCCTTTGTTTTATTATTTGTATGATCCATGTATTTACCCATGGAAGACATTTATTTGTATTTCAGTGTTAAGACACGTTGTGAGGAACTTGCAAATAATATAAAATAGGTTAAAATGATTTTCATCAAGTTATTTTGAGGCCATATGTTTCTTCCTCGAGGCAAACTAACTGCTTTTCTGCCCATGGTATAGTTTATGTCACTCACAGGGACTCGACTCAGGCATCATTACAAATTAATCTTTTATTTTACTGAAACATTTATTAGCCATTTAACGTTTGGTAACAATAGACCTGACCCCGTCTTACTGTACTCACGTTTTAGTTAGTTGTAGTCAGTCAAATAAATGATAAGTAAATAGTTTTGCTCTTACAGAGTCGGTGGAGTCTCTCGTCAATGTGTACACAAACATGAATTGTAGTAGTTGACCTCTCCAGCCGTGTGCTTAAGAACCTGTCTCCTGTCCGGCTTGTTCTATCTTCTCCCGTCACACGCTGACACCACAGCAGCACTTCAAAGAGGCCGTCTTTTGATGCTAACCATCAATATGCATTTCATCCTGCACCACTTTCTCCCCAGCATTCCTCCTCTGTGTCCTCTCTCCGCAGTAATTGCCTTCAAAGCCAATTAGCGCAAATTATTTGCGACCGCGCTGGTGGTAAAAACCCACCGCTTGTCGGCAGGGGTGTCCTGGAGGTCAGATGTATTAGCTCACTGGCTCTCGTTTTCTCTAAGCTCTTTCCGGTCTCTACTTGTACAAGTAGACTCTGAGTATAACCCGTGCCAACCTTACTGCATTAATCTCCAAATGTGGGCTCTGTAAATGCGTTATTAGAAAAGCAGCAGCTCACAATTTTTCAAGGCTCACGGGGCATGCTTTCCTAAATGTGCGACTGGTAAGTACGTTTTGTTAATTTGTCGGGTTGTGTGTTGGTGGGTTGCATCCGCAGCCTAAGCCGATGTTTGGCTAATGCTGCCAGGGCCATTTCTGCTGTATCTCCCCTCGGAAAAGACATGCTTCACTCTGTGAGCCAGATCAAAGCCAAGACGCCGGGATCAAAGACCGGCATCACGCCGCTTTGGTCACATCTGTGTTGTTTACATGAATGCTAAAGGCACTATCAAATATGACCAACTTTGAAAGATATATGTGTTGAATCAAAGTATGTTGATGCCACTTTTGAAGTACATCAGTGCATTCGGGGATGATTTTAAACAAGATGGGAGAACTTAGCCCTGGTAGAGTATGCATCTGTAAGCATCACCCCCCACCCCCCACTCTTCCCACTCCCATTTCCAAATTCCGCCACATCCTCCCTATAACAGCGTGGCCCCCTGTAGGTATGTCTCTGAGAGCTTAGCCTCCCAGTGTCCGTCCAGTGGACTTAACACTGCAGGATCAAACACTTCATCAGCCCTTACCATATAAGATAGGGGAATAAAGAAACATAAGGGGGGGGGGGGGTACTGTACCTCTCTCTCTGGCTGTTGTTTATCTGTTGACCTCAGATTTTCTCTGAAGTGAGGATGCGGAGGGGGAGTGGATGTGGTGGTGGGGGGGGGTGAGGAGCTAGGAGGGAGGAGGGGAGGAGGAGAAGAAGGGGGTTCAATGACCTGTGAGCCTGCCTGCTGTTGGGCTGGGGGCTAAACACCCACCCGATCGTCGACCCCCCCTTTACCTCTAACTGGATTATAGACCTTGCCATTCGCCTTGCAAAGGAGCAGGCAAGACACACTCACACACACACACACACACACACACACACACACACACACACACACACACACACACACACACACACACACACACACACACACACACACACACACACACACACACACACACACACACACACACACACACACACACCCACACACACACACACACACACACACACACACACACACACAAG
The DNA here is from genome assembly GCF_902827115.2 of Pseudochaenichthys georgianus. Lineage (NCBI taxonomy): Eukaryota > Metazoa > Chordata > Actinopteri > Perciformes > Channichthyidae > Pseudochaenichthys > Pseudochaenichthys georgianus. The sequence goes on along the minus strand of NC_047505.1, from coordinate 2,650,277 downwards.
GGGTCCTCACTGAAACAGAATTCACCCCTCCTGTTGTTGGTGGTCTCTTCACTCTTGCTCCGTCCCCTCCAGGTACAGCCCCCCCCCCCCCGTCTTACGCTGTGTGTCTGCCAGCAGCTGACCCTCCTCAGTGGTTTGTGTTGGAGATAAGTATGTCAGGGCTCCGGAGGAATGTGGGCTTCAGAGTTCCAGCAAGACTCGAACAACAGCCCTGCTCAGCAACAACACACAGGCTGTGTTATTTTAGAACTGAAAAATCACCTCATATTGATGTTGTTATTCTTAAACAGTGTAATGTAATATATATATATATATCCAGTTGTTAGCATTACAAGTTGCTTCTGCTAAGAGTGAAATAAGATGGATCCTCACCCTCCTGTCGTGTGCGGGTCAAATCTGACTACTTCCATCTATCATAAATATTGTTTTACATTTGATTGCTTCAAGGCCTTATGCTACTATCCTCCAGTAGGCATTGAACATATACAATTACTGATCATTGCACTTTGAGAGGCTTAGTCAACTTTGTAACACCTGGTGTTACCGGTCATAGGAATGAAATGTTCATCCACACAGAAATCCACTAAATGTTTTGGAAAACATTTCCAGTGTCTATTCTTTCAATTCTCTGCAGTTATTCATGCAATAATTTAAACAAGAATTGACCTCCATTTTGTTTAGGGGGGGATATGTCTCCCCACCTGGACAAATCAAACTCAAACTATCTGCATGATATGCATGTTTGACTTTGTAAGCTAAAACACTGATACAAAACAATGTGGAATAACCTGTGAACTCTTGCTGCGTCGCCTCCTTCTTTCTCACTCCCCCAAGGAACTAGGGGAGAGAGAGAGCAGCATCCCCAAAGGAAGAGAGGTTGGATGAAAGACACAGACTGTATATCATATAGTTGTGCTCCAGCTCCCGGTGCAGCTCGGTGCGGTTCAGCAGGCAGGTCAGCGCTTCAAGGTGCTGCTGACTGACAGGCTGAGTGGCCGGAGCCCTTCGTGAGTAAAGCTGCTCTGCTACCTGCACATGTCACGGAGAGGGGCTGGCCGGCGGAGAGCAGCCAACAGATGCAGGCCGACACTCCCAGGCCCCGGAGCCAACGCACAATCACAAATGCCTGCTCAGGCGACCGGAAGAGGTGACAAAACACATCAGGTAACTTTGCCTTTCCGGATGGTTCCCACCCTCTCCTGTCACAGATGCCTTCACTTCAGACGTTAATGGTCACTGAAAGTGACAGGAACCTTTCCAAGGTAGGGCGTGTGCATCCGGGGCGTTTAGCTGATCATTAACTGGTGCAGCTCAAAACAACTGGTGGTACCCAGTGAGAGAAAAGAAAGCTGTACATATTGACATTGTACAAAGGCTGTGCTACTGACAGGTCCCTGAAGAGATGAGGTGTTCATGTGCACAACGGACAGATGTCAGGAGGAAGGGAGAGCCGCATCGAGAAAGCAGAGCTCGTTAGTGGCCCTGATGGTGTTCATTAGGACAATGTCTTCGGGTGCTCATGCTCCTCATGCTATGTGGTGGGATGCATGACAGGCAGAAACATGAAGACTCGCTGTGAACACCAAAGATCTGTATCACAATTAAGTCTTACTTTTACCTCTGCATTGTTAATTGAAACCTTTTATAAATAATGTTACATCTACATTTAAACACCTGTGCACAATATTATCTTTCCTCTCAGTCATGCCTATATTAAAAAGTAACTAGCTTTTGCTTCAGTCCAACAACTTCATTACAACCAAAGTTGCTGTAATTCGAGTCCAGAAAGAGATTTGTGAAGTCAGATAAATTGACCGCTTCTCAAGGTTTCAAGACTTTTATTGTCATGTGACCAGAGCTACGGTGTAGTTATGACAACGAAAATCTTAGGTCACAGACTCCTCCAACAGTGCAACACAATAAACAGATAAAATAGTACAAGTAAATCAAATAGAATATAATAGAAACAGAGTATGATATAAACTGTGCAGAATAGTCTATATACAGTTATTGGAATATTGATATATATATGATATATGTAAGTTGCAGCCAGATGAATGTTATGTATGTTGTTTCAAATGTTCAGGTGTTCAATAGTCTTATGGCCTGTGGGATGAAGCTGTCCCTGAGTCTGGTGGTTTTAGTCCTGATGCTGCGGTACCGCCTGCCAGACGGCAGCAGACTGAACAGTTTGAGGCTGGGGTGATGGGGGTCTTTGATAATCCTGAGGGCTTTCTTCCTGAGCCGCTGGGAGTAGAGGTCCTCCATGGAGGGCAGCTCCGTCCTGGTGATGTGCTGTGCAGTTTTCACCACCCTCTGTAAAGCCTTACGGTTGAGGGCGGTGCAGCTGCCGTACCAGGCCGTGATGCAGCCAGTCAGGATCCTCTCTATGGAGCACCTGTAGAAGGTCAGGATCCTCTCTATGGAGCACCTGTAGAAGGTCAGGATCCTCTCTATGGTGCACCTGTAGAAGGTCAGGATGCTCTCTATGGAGCACCTGCAGAAGGTCAGGATCCTCTCTATGGTGCACCTGTAGAAGGTCAGGATGCTCTCTATGGAGCACCTGTAGAAGGTCAGGATCCTCTCTATGGAGCACCTGTAGAAGGTCAGGATCCTCTCTATGGAGCACCTGTAGAAGGTCAGGATGCTCTCTATGGAGCACCTGTAGAAGGTCAGGATCCTCTCTATGGTGCACCTGTAGAAGGTCAGGATGCTCTCTATGGAGCACCTGTAGAAGGTCAGGATCCTCTCTATGGAGCACCTGTAGAAGGTCAGGATGCTCTCTATGGAGCACCTGCAGAAGGTCAGGATCCTCTCTATGGTGCACCTGTCGAGCTTTCTTGGTGATGGTGGTGGTGTGAAGAGTCCATGTCAGGTCCTCAGTGATGTGGACACCGAGGAACCTGAAGCTGCTGACTCTCTCTACCGTAGTAGTGTGCCCAGATGGAAGGCTGACAGGCAGGTAGGCCATCCAGTTACTTTAGCCGGGCTCATTACGCAGACGTGCGCGCCTCTGGTACTACCTCGTAGTAACACAATGGCGACCGGCGGCACACCTGCGGCTGTACCGCTTGTAATTAGGTTCAACTACAAAAACTTCGAACAAAACGCCGGCGGCACCAACAAAAGGAGCGCACACTGCAAAGTCTGCAATATCAAAATCAAGGATGCTGGCGCAACAACGTCGAATTTCATCAGGCACTTGAAAACTCACCCGGAAAGGTCAGTCACATTAACGCATATGGACGGTTAGCGATCATGTTTAGCTCAGCATCAGCTGTGTAATGTTAACTTAGCTTGCTACTAGCTTTGTAACTGAATCAGGGCTCTCAAGTCTCATGCATTTGGCGTGAGACACACGCATTCCACTCCATTCACACGCTCACACGCCACACCTTGTATTTCTCACGCAGGGTACCGCCCACCAAGTTGCGCCGCAATTTTGTAAACAAACTAGTACAGAATCACTGTAGCCACGCATCAACCAATCAAAAGAATGTAAGCTGTCGAACAGCCAATTAGAAAATAACATGGCTGTATCCGGGTAGGATTTAGACATTCTGCCCTATACTTTATAGACAGGTAAGGGTTTCAACATTTTCCAGGATTTCAATACTTTGATTGAATACATTAATCCGTTCTTTACACATGGTTCTCTTTCTAGATTTCAGGAACTACTACCTTTCCATGGGCCGGAGGAACAGGACAAGGACTGCAGTGTGCGAAAAAGTACACGTCCCACCGTTCGGGACGTGTTATTTACAATATCGGACAAGTAGATCTTTCAATTGACTTGTCCGGCGGACAAGTGACGTTTTTCGACCTGATTTATTGACAAATTATTGATACATTCAGTTTACAAAAGGCAGAACTCATTCGCAAATTGTACGTGTCCGCCATTGTTCGTTTAGAAATGTTAGTTTCGGTTCTGCTTGTCGATTCTTAAGGAAATGCATCTCGCCGCTTTCTGTACAGTTAGACGGGGGCGGAGCGGGGTGGGAAGTGTAGCACAGTGGCAGGCTTGGGAAGCAACACTCTGTTCCGAGTAGGAACAAATAACAATTTTTCCGGTACCGGGATTAATAAGAGTTGTGAGGACAGGAGGCCGAGCCCCGCGGACTGCAGCTCTCTCTCTCTATGCTCCGTATCAGCTGATCGCTGCTCGGTGCGGCTCAGCGTCTCTCTCTCTCTTTCTACACACAGCGGATCCGCTGCCCGTTTAACAGCCTCATCTTTGTCAAACTTTCTTATGTTCTTTCTCTAACACGTAATGAAGGTTATTAAGCGTTTTAACTCCTGTGTTGTTAATATTAACCACCATTTCCTTTATGAAGTGAAGCAGCCTCCCTGTCTGTCCTCACATCCCCGGACCCCCAGACTCGGAGGAGCAGGATGTCAGTATTGTTTATGAAGCAGGGTATAGAAAGTACATTATTGAAATGAAAATACTATTTCTTTACTTTTACAAACAGTGAGCAGCTGCAGCATGTGTATTGCAGGACGTGTGTAAGCGTGCAGGCGTCTTTGCGTTGTAGAAAAGCGCTAGGCCTATAGGCTATAAATATAATGTATTATTATTATTATTATTATTATCATTATTATTAGGTTATGTCCTATGTGTTGGACATGTGTGGTTGGACTCTGTCTCACAGGCAGTGTAACATCAGAGGAGACTGGGCCAATTGTACATTCTCAAACTGCACCACTTGGAACTAACTAAACAATGCAGAGATTATTTTTATATAATTGTATTCAATAACCGTAAGAAATTAAACAGTATGTGATTTGTAAATAGGAATACAGATTTGACTTAATGTTTTCATAAATATATTTTTCTCCCAGTTTGTCATGGGACTTATTTTTACCCTCTCAAAGAACCGGAACCAAAAATAACCGGAATCGAAAAGCAGAACCGGAATCGTTAAAATCCAACCCTATGCGTGATGCGGTAAAATCTTACCGCTCACTTACGTTAGCGGTGTCATAAAAACCGTGGGAAAATGTAAAATACGATGACGAAGAAGAAGATTCCAGTGGCCCCAATTTTTGTCCATTCTGGACAAGTGAAAAATGTATTCGGACAAGTACATTTCCAAACTCACTTGTCCATGGACAAGTACTCTCTAAAAACGTTTTCTCACACTGAAGGTGTGTGAGGAGTTCCTGGAATATCAGCTGATGGATATCCCCATGCCCCAAGATCCCACCACCTTTAATGTTGAGGAGTTTTGGGGGAGTATGTCCTCAATCAAGTGCAAGGTAAGAAATATTTGGCACCACATGACATACACATAATCAATTGAAATCAAAAGCAAAGCATTTGAGAGTCTCTTGGTTCCTTTTTTTAAAGGTGACCGGTTTGAGCCAGTTTGGGAGGCTTTTTTTAGAGACTTGAGACTTGACTTGGACTCGTGACCAAAGACTTGAGACTTGATCAAGTCTCACCCCACAAAGACTTGAGACTTGACTTGGACTCGTGACCAAAGACTTGAGACTTGACTTGGACTTGCAAAAAAAGACTTGTGAACATCTCTGCCGTCTCGTCGCCGTCGGTGATCTGGCCGATGACGGTCGTGTCGTCGGCAAACTTCACGATGGTGTTGGAGCTGTGTGTGGCCACGCAGTCGTGAGTGAACAGGGAGTAGAGGAGAGGGCTGAGCACGCAGCCTTGAGGGGCTCCGGTGTTGAGGATCAGGGTGGAGGATGTGATGTTTCCCACCCGCCCGCACTGCCTGGGGTCTGCCCGTCAGGAAGTTCAGGATCCAGTCACAGAGGGCGCTGTTGAATCCTTAATGTCATGCACTGTGTTAACTAACTTTGTGTACAATTGTCTTGAACAAAATATTGAATAAATATTCTAAATTCAATATGAATATGATACCTTAACCTGTTAAGCACCATCCCCACGGCAGAGTCCTGCATCGGGTCGGGTACCCGCGGGTACCCGACGGGTGACCCGCAAAAAAGGTGATTCGCGGGTGGTATTTTTCCAAACGCTTTTTTCCGGGTTCGGTTCTGGGTAAAACAAAGATGATGCGGGTCGGGTCGCGGGTGTTGCATAATAAATATATTGAAATAATGATAATTTAGTTTAATGTTTAAATCCTCAGACTTCTCCCCCGCGGGACCGTGCATAATCATAACCTCTGCAGCGCATCAATCTGCTGCTGAGCGCGCCACATTCGAAATGGCTGAGGTGAAGCTCTCTAGCGGAGAATACAGCATTTTCAATAACACTTCCTCAAGAGCGAAATCCAACGTCTGGAGGCTATTGGTTCCTAGATGGAGAAAATAACCAACATCCCACGCTCTTTGAGACAAATATGCAACTGCGTGTGTTAATAATTGCACGTTTTCACTGCTCATATATAGGCTGGCTATGCGGGTTCGGGTCGGGTCGCGGATCTTGTGCCGACGGGTCGGGTCGGGTTGCGGAACTAATTGGCAATATGTGCGGGTAGCGGGGCGGGTTCGGTATTGCACGTCGCGGGTGTGGGGCGGGAGCGGGTCTTGTTTTATATCCGTGTAACGGGAAGAAGCTCAGCTAACTGAGCGTGAGTTTCCTGACACACCGGGGACACATTTATGTATAAAAGACATCAAAAAGTGCATTTTGCATGATAGGTCCCCTTTAACAGGACCCTTGACGTAAGCAATGATTCACAGTCATTATTAGTTTGTACTTGAGGATAGAGTTTTGGTAAATGCCTGGTTCATTTACCTCAAAGCATAACAAACAACAAGCCAGGGCAGCAAAATAAACTATTCATAACTGCAGCAAAATTCAGGAGAGGGCTTCATTTTGAAAATAGATTCAGTCATCTGTCATAGATCACATAATCAACTAAGCATGCACAGCAGAAAATAAAGAAATGGGGGATATTAAACGTTAATTGGCCACAGTTTTGTTCTGTGCAGATGTCTGTGAGTGTACTGCCGGGTGATTACATGCAGGGTGGCATACCAAGTCCAGTCATTAGTCCTGCTGGTTCTTGAAATCTCACATCACAGCCAGGGCCCTCAGTGAAGCCCCTCCACGGCTGCGATTGGTGACATTACACTGAAATATTAAACACTTGTGCGGACATGCTTTTTAAATGCACTGAAGCATATTTTGTGTAGTGCTTAGGAATATTAAAGCATAATTTATATTTCAAGAGTTTGACACCTTGACATTTTGGCACCTCTGTTTTGAATTTCAGCATGCGGTTTGACATGTTTGTATTAATAACATTGTGATCTCGGAGGGCCATGGCCTCAGGCTACTTGAACAAGACTACTAAAGAAAGGGATTTCAAAAGGAATTGTAGAGCAGCCTAGGGACTCGTCAAAATCAGCCCTGATACTGTTGCCCTGATAAAAATCCATTACCCGCAAACGTGAAGGGGGATGGTGGTGGTGGTGTGTGTGTGTGTGTGTGTGTGTGTGTGTGTGTGATGTGTGTGTGTGTGTGTGTTGTGTGTGTTGTGTGGGTGTAGTGTGTGGGTGTTGTGTGTGTGTGGTTGTGTGTGAGAGATTCGCAGCGAGACGAGAGAGACGGAGAGAGAGGCGAGCAGCAGAGAGAGAAGAGAGAGAAGAAGAAGCGAGAGAGAGAGAGAGAGAGAGCTAGTAAGCCGATGCGTTTCTGTGTTGTTTATTTATCCTGTTGGACTGTTTGTGGTGAGTCTGGTGTGATCTCCTCGCTGCATCATATCTGATCTCTCCTAAGCCAAACATGTATCTTTTCTCTACCTGCTCTATTTTGTTTAGATCTCCTTTATTGTGTTTCACACAGGGTAAAAAGTCATTTCCAGCACACTAGTGTTGTGTCTCAAATGGGATACTTTCCTTGGTACACTGCCATGTGGTTCACTGTGAACACATGCAGGTGTGTGTGCATTTCGTTCAGGTAGCTTCTCAAATGGCACCCTCCTGCTGTGCTCTCACCAGAAGTGCCTAGCTAGCTACAGCGGCTAGCTAGCTAGCAACATTATTGTTTGCAGCAGCATTACATTATTGTGGTAGGTTTATTAAATACTGAAATAAAAAACACATGTAGCCTATATCTGGTCTCGTCACTTTTGGTCCAGTGATCCACAATTGGGACATAAGTAGTGGCTTCTTGTGTCGACTTAAGATGAGTAACCGGTGATTGTAGACTAACGTTAAGGCGCAGAGCGCTGGTGGGCAGAAACAGAGTTCTAAACACAGTGAATACAGCGCTAGCAATACAGCAGTGGGCATTGAGAGCTACAGTATATGCCACACACATCGATTAAAAAAGAACTAGTAAAGATATGGGGGGGGTCGACCCACACTCTAAGGGAGTTTTTAATTCCGGGTTCTACTATTGTTAAAAGGTGATAAAGTGAGTCATTACATAAATAACCGTCAGCTCTCGGACAACGGTAGCTAGCTTACATGTCTGTTAACAACTTGACTTAATAATAATAATAATATTTTATTTATAAATGTGTCTTTCAAGGCTCTCAAGGTCGCCTTACAAGGTACACAAAACAAAATAGGGAAAAAAACACAATATAGTAATAAAATAGAGGACGTGTGATGTGATCGGATATGCCAGTGTGAAGATATGTTTTGAGACATGATTTGAAAAGCAGGGTTTCCACTGTAACTGTTCACCACCAGGCCAACGGGCCCCTCCAAGACAACAATTATATATATATTATATATACAAGTTACAACACACTCTCACTCCCTGATCGTCCAATAGCGACGCTTGGTCAGGGTCCCGTGGCGTGCAGTTGGGACGCGCCGAGGCTCCTTCGGCTTCATAAACGGACGCAAAGAGCTTTCAACTGATTGCAATGTATTCCCATCGGCGGCGGTATTTGACGCTCAGGGAAGCACCGCATCGGTCCATGTCGGCTGCCCTTAAAGGTAATGTGAGCGTCCATTCCCATTGGATAACGGAGGATTGTACACCCGGAAGTAAGTATTCTCCTTTCTGTCGATTGATTTTACAGTGATATCTGCACGACTCATCGACTCAAAACCACCAGATTATCCTTGTTAATTAAACGACATTGATGGGTTTAAATTGTGTACGATGCTTTTGTTCCCCCCCAGAACTACACATGTGTGTTTCGCAACATGTTCTGTGGCGCGTCTCTACTGGGAATTGTAGTTTTAAAAGACGTTTTCGTATTTCCCATAATTAGAAGTTGCCAGTATTAAACTGTGTTAATCCCTGGAGGTTTAGGAGATGGAAAGCACATTGGTGTTATCACATTTTAAAAATATCATCTATAAATGGGTGAAAATGGTGTCCATAATGGGCAGCATTACCATGACAGCTCAGGTCAGAACAGTTTTATTTAATAGCTGGTCTTATTCTTAGTTCACAAGTCTGTAATATCCAAACAGTTTCAGGTAACAACAGCAGAACAGGGGTGGGGATTTTTTCGAAATTGCTTTGATCAGTTTAACAGAACAAGTGTTGTTGGCCTACACGGAATACACAGGCTTGGTTATGCACGGTACACTAAAAAGAGGGAGTCTGTGAAACAGTAGTCAGTTACTCCTCTAGCATCTAATGTACACCCTACTACACCACCAGATTGCTCCATGGTTAGGGTGATAATCTCGTGTTTGCTTGTGTACTACGTTCCGTCACCAGCGACGTCAGCATGTTTGCTTTGCATGATTATATCTGCAGCCTTTGACAACTGTTAAACCTCTGGTGGAGGTCGAGACATGGGGCTGAGATACTGCTGCCTGAGATGAAAGGGACAGGTGGCGCTGGTGTTCTCAAACAACAGGCAGTGAGTGGACAGGGAGGACAGATAGTAGTAGGCCGACCCGGAAGTTTAAAGCTATGGGATATTTCCACTGGAAACACATTCATGATACTCTGATTACAAACTGTGAAGACCACTGAGACAAATGTAACATTTGTGATATTGGGCTATATAAATAAACATTGATTGATGATACTCACACATTATGTTGAACAGAATAACATATAAACATGTTAACACCACTTAATGTTTTTCAAGCGTGTCTCCAGAAGTAAAAAGCGAATGTTACACTCTAAACCACAGGAGGGACCGTGTCCAAGACCCAGGAGGTTAACTGGGACCTCTCCAAGTAGCAGTCCACACTCCATATTTAGGTCTGTTCAGGGACTTGAACCGGCGACCCTACGGCTCCCATTCCAAGCCCCTACAGACTGAGCCACTGCCGGACCAAGATATGGAAAACATGTTGGGCGTGATGAAGTTTATCAGTCTCATTTAGACACTTGATAGCTTCAGACATTTACCAGTGGGGTATTTATTGTTGTAGAACATTACGTTAAAATCGTTGGGTAGGTAAGTTTGAGAAACCGGCTCGAGATACACTTTTTGTTATATTCCATGGAATGCTCTTAACATCCCGATAGCAATGAATATCTTAAGTGCTTTGACAAAAAAACCATAACAAAATGTCATCTGTAGAAGCCGTAGCGCTGTAAAAAGCACGACCAATCATAGGCACAAACTTCTCTCGTGCCCTCATTGGTCATGTGCGCGTTCGTGTGTGTTGGAGGAGGGGCTCTGTGAGGAAGTGGCAGATTTTCTCCGGTTGTGTATTTTCAAATTCTAGCGATCTCGAGCCGGTTTCTCAAACGTACCTAGCCCACCTTTAACCACAGACCTTATTTTAGGCATATCATCAAAAACACATAAAAAAACCTCTTTACCCTGCAGACGAGGGAACCATAAGTGGTCAAATGCCAACTTCTTTCAAGGTTTAAAGAGTCATTCCTTAACCACATTTTTGTGAAAAAACCCAAATCTTTTAAAAACTCGGGGTTCAACGAGCGGATACAGACTTGCTGGCGACATGATGTCAAATCGGCGGCGGACCCACAGAAAGTTGCTATCAGAAACATTTTGACTGTAATCTCGTCTTTGTTTACATTAGCAAGCCTCGCTAACACTCAGAGCTAACCTGTACTGGAGAGCACGTGTTTAAAAAGCAGGAAATACAAAAAGGAACTCACCTTGTGATAAACCCGCAAGAGAAAAAGCATTTGAGCTCCATACTGTTTCAGAAATAATCCTTGATGTGGTTTAGAACAGGATGGCGTTTTATCACGGCAGAATTTAACTTTAACTCCGGTAGAATTCTGATCAGGCATTAGCTCCGCCTCCTTTTTTTTTTAAAGCTAAGGACCCACAATCCGCGTTTCTCTACCAGGGCTTCAAAAGAGGGGTTTGAGCAGTATGAGGCATGGCTACTGAACTGTTTGGGATTTTAAGCAAAAAACATCACAGACATGTTTTGTACAGGTATGGCCCTGTACAGGTATATGTTTTCCAATATAGCACAATAGGTCCACTTTAACTAACATTCATTGCCACAATGTGTGACACAATTTCTAGTTTTCGATCATCACTGAATCATATCTGAAAACAGACATATAATTGTATGTTTTTAAACTGGGATAAATTGTGAATAAACATTGAAAACCCCTGAAGAACAGGTTAACATGTTTCCAAGTTAACACAATGCTCATCTTTTTGTGAAAAGAGTCCATCCATATGGCAAAGTGACCACTTTTTACAGCGGGTTAATTGTAAAGTGTACTTTGAAGGTTAGCCAAGCCTTCTGATTCTTGTCTAAATGAAGTGGATATCTGACAAAGGGGCAGAATCCCCTCTCTGTGCTGACAGGGGGTCCTTGCTGAGCAGCAGAGGGACAATAGTGGGAATTGAAGTTGAAATTGCATGTCATGTAGTTATAACAATATATTGTTATGTTAATACTACATAAAGCACTATGCTAGAGAAAATTATTGTCAAGCACTGAATTAAAATAAAGAAAGTGAAAGTGAAAGGGAACAATCTTCAAGAAGGGATTTGGAGCAAACCATTTCCCTCTGGTCTGAAGGTAATTTATCCTGTCTCTAAATTTAAATAAAACTCAAACTCGTTTATCACCACTTTAAGTGATCTGCATCACAATGTTCAAATAAATCATGACTTTATCACACTGTATCGATAATCCTGTGTGCTGCTGCCCCCTCTGAATGTGGGACCACGGGGGTCTCAGACAGCCAGGACCCTCTGTTCCACCCCGCTGCACAGAGCTCCACCTGATGGTCTCGTGGTCATCTCAGCATCAGCGCTGCACTCCATTCTTAATGATTCACAAACCTCCCCCAACAACGGTGAGACCCCCCGCGGCCTGCAGGTCCACTGCTTGAAGAGCGCAACAAGATCACATGTTCTATTTCAGCTCTACATCTGACATCAAGATGGTGCATTAACTCACGCTAAACATTCACTTTCTCTAACGTGAAATATAAGAGGACATTTTGAAACCCCTCCTATTACTCTTTATTTTTTACTTTTTTTACTTTAGATTTTCTATGTATATATTAATTCCCTGTCTTTCTTTCACTGAGTGGTTTATCTTTTGGTTCACTTTTGTTGTATTTTTTTTTGCATTACAAATGTCAGCTTTGTTCACATCCTGTGGTTACCTTCTTGTATTCAGTGGAATCACGCGATAACATGTTTTTGTTCGTCTTGAATGAAATGTTTCCATATGTTCTGCGTGTCTTGTTTTGTGTGCCACTTGTCAAAGCACTGAGCTACATCCCGTGTATGAAAAGTGCTACACAGATAAAAGCTTATTACTGATACTGAGGCAGCACCTTGAACCCCGTCCCAGTCCTTACAGTCAGGGCACAGGCTGTGGATATTGAAAACATAGATTGGTTTAATTGAATTTCCAGTGTCCTCCAGTCCGAGTCACCAGAGGAGAGATAATTCCCTCATCCACATCAATGCAGCCCCTCTGCTGGGCTCAGTGAAAGGGGCTGTGGACCTGCTGTTTGCTGGCAGGATCTGCCACAACCACTTACACAAGCCTTGTTAAATACCCGCCATTTGCTGACTCTGCTCAGCCCACGCTGATGGTGAGCTCAGCTAAAGGACCCAAACAGAACCACCCGGATCATTGGCCGGCTGCATTTGGTGTCATTAGAACGGCTTAAGCTGGTTGAAGTAATTCCTGAGATGCTGTACTGCTGGTGGATGTGCCCCTCCTGCCACGGGCTGGGGGCTGGGGGGTGAGGAGGGCTGGGCACTGCCCCCCCCAGCGGTAACCACATAGCTGTGTCCTTCTTTCATCCTGCCCGCTCACCCGATTGTCCACCCAGGTTGAAGCCATCACACACACACACACACTCACACACACACACACACACACACACACACACACACACACACACACACACACACACACACACACACACACACACACACACACACACACACACACACACACACAGACACACACACACACACACACACTCACACACACACACACACACACACACACACACACACACACACACACGCACACACACACGCACACACATACACACACACACACACACACACACACACACACACACACACACACACACACACACACACGCAGTACAGGCATTCTGTGAAATAAGATGAACGTCTACTAACACTTTGTGGACCCCTTGAAAGAGGACCCGCTCCCTTTGTAGATATTCAGGTGATTATAAACTACTGAAAACGTAGTAATGAATATTACACCCAGCATCTCTTCGTCAATTCTCATGAATCCTATCCTCCTCACAGGGTCTTTTGAGACCATCAACACATTAGTCAGACTCAGTACTCACAACAACAAAAATACAACTTCCTAAAATGCTGCCGTAAATTCAAATAAACCGAGAGCAACATGTTTCTGGAATCCTTATGGCTTCATGAACTTCATACGGATGCAGCCATTTCTTTTCCTGCGTGAGGGTCCAACAGCAGCACATTCACATCGTCATTTCTTAAAAAGGAAAACAATGTTTTTCTTCTTAATTGTGACGTTTGTTGTTATCAGTAGGCGTACACCTTTTTGTAAGCCTGTTTGTTTGCTTCTCAAACTACGTTGGGGGAGTTTATGGTAATAAAGGAGCATTTCACGTTTCATTGATGATTCGTTGATGGTTCGTTGATGGTTCGTTGATGATTCGTTGATGGTTCGTTGATGGTTCGTTGATGATTTCGTTGATGATTCGTTGATGATTCGTTGATGGTTCGTTGATGATTCGTTGATGATTTCGTTGATGATTCGTTGATGATTCGTTGATGATTTCGTTGATGATTCGTTGATGGTTCGTTGATGATTCGTTGATGATTTCGTTGATGATTCGTTGATGGTTCGTTGATGATTCGTTGATGGTTCGTTGATGATTTCGTTGATGATTCGTTGATGATTCGTTGATGGTTCGTTGATGATTCGTTGATGATTTCGTTGATGATTCGTTGATGATTCGTTGATGATTTCGTTGATGATTCGTTGATGGTTCGTTGATGATTCGTTGATGATTTCGTTGATGATTCGTTGATGGTTCGTTGATGATTCGTTGATGATTCGTTGATGGTTCGTTGATGATTTCGTTGATGGTTCGTTGATGATTCGTTGATGATTCGTTGATGGTTCGTTGATGATTTCGTTGATGATTCGTTGATGATTCGTTGATGATTCGTTGATGGTTCGTTGATGATTCGTTGATGATTTCGTTGATGATTCGTTGATGATTCGTTGATGATTTCGTTGATGATTCGTTGATGGTTCGTTGATGATTCGTTGATGATTTCGTTGATGATTCGTTGATGGTTCGTTGATGGTTCATTGATGATTTCGTTGATGATTCGTTGATGATTCGTTGATGATTCGTTGATGATTCGTTGATGATTTCGTTGATGATTCGTTGATGGTTCGTTGATGATTCGTTGATGATTTCGTTGATGATTCGTTGATGATTCGTTGATGATTCGTTGATGATTCGTTGATGATTTCGTTGATGATTCGTTGATGGTTCGTTGATGATTCGTTGATGATTCGTTGATGGTTCGTTGATGGTTCGTTGATGATTCGTTGATGATTTCGTTGATGATTCGTTGATGGTTCGTTGATGGTTCGTTGATGATTCGTTGATGATTCGTTGATGGTTCGTTGATGGTTCGTTGATGGTTCGTTGATGGTTCGTTGAGGATTCGTTGATGGTTCGTTGATGATTCGTTGATGGTTCGTTGATGGTTCTCACCACGCGCTGCATGTTCAGGTCCAATCACTTTATTCTTAAGAACAAGAGGTATCACTTTTAGATTCCTTGGTATTCAGTTGATGTTTTCTACACTTTTATTCAAGCCGTATTTGATTTGAACTTGACCGTAACCTTTCAGAATAAAGTCTGTCCAAAAAGCAATGGCAGTAATTGAATTCTTTGAGTTGTTCTTGTTGAGTTATCATGAAAGTTTTCTTAGAGTTCATTTTTGAAAGCCAAGTGTTGTGTGGTTATTTACTGTATGTCACAGTTCTTTCATGCAGACCAATCGAGGCTCTTTGTGTGTCCAACATTTTAAAAAGTGTCATGTCTTACAGAGTTTCTATGAAGCAGTGCCGATCATTGGACAAGGCATTGGATTGGATGGTCTCTGATGTGCGGTGAGTCTTCTCTTTTGTTCGCTGCTGTATGGAGACAGGTTTAAGTGCTTTGGTGGAACTCCTGTTCACCCCCATGTTCAGCACTCTCCCATGGCCTCTTCTCCATTTCCAGTGCCCAGAAAAAACGATGTCATCGTGAACCCTGACCCCACCCTGATCCACATCCACTCTCCTTCATGAAGCCAAACACATGCCTGAACAATTAACTCCTGCACCGCCATCAATTTAGCCCAGAGGGAAGAAAAGAGCGAGTCACCCAGGTTCAGGGCGAAAAGAGATGGGTGAAAACATGAGGATAAAAGGGTTTTCAGGAGAAAGAGAGCGAAAAAACATGTTTTTTAGTCCCTGAAAAGTAACTGTCACTGGAGTGACAAGGAGACACGATTAAGAGCCTCCGTTCATTCAGCCGTTTGTCTGAACTGTTCAACAAACAATTACTGGGAGTCATGAGGGTTATGTTTATCTTGAGACCAGGCCTGCGAGCAGCTGCCTTAAAAGCTGTGGGGAGTTTAAGAGGCAAGTACGTCTGCCTCATAGACTTGGGATGTTGTGTCTCTGTATTGATTCCTGGTCCAGTAGCTCCTGTGATTAGACCAAGATATTGAGCTCATTGAATACTTGCATTAAATATATATAATTACAGTTATAGCCGTCCATGTGTTGCGTAACGTCGTTAATCACATCTGTACTGGGGAACTGATGCGTGGCAGTTTCATACTTCGATCATACGCATATCAGGGGCCTCTTGGTCACTTTGGTGAGCAATGGTGGATTCAAAGAAATGAGAGTGTGTATAATTGGACTCCCCATCAACTGTGGGAATATTAAACATTATGAACAACTGGTTCATTTCTGTGAGGACAGAAGTAGCTGAGTATGAAATGCTCATAATACCTATACACACAAATCCGTATCAGGTAACCATAGGATCAATCTGACACAAAGTGACTTTACTTCTTTGTTGTTGTATGTAATCATGTTGAACTTGAGCATTGCAGCCCACAGTGGCTAACAGTTTACGTTGTTAGGACTGACAGGACCAACCACCACAGCTCATCTGTCTGTCTTCATCCCCCAACCCCCCCACCCTCTGTTCCCTTTTAACCCCCACCCCCACCAAATGCCAATTAATGCCAATCAGGCCAGCGGTGGGCTGATGTGGTGGGGGGGTTTGGGACTAGGACCACCTGGCCCCCCCCCACCTGTCAGGACCCCCACCCTGTGTGTGTGTGTGTGTGTGTGTGTGTGTGTGTGTGTGTGTGTGTGTGTGTGTGTGTGTGTGTGTGTGTGTGTGTGTGTGTGTGTGTGTGTGTGTGTGTGTGTGTGTGTGTGTGTGTGTGTGTGTGTGTGTGTGTGTGTGTGTGTGTGTGTGTGTGTGTGTGTGTGTGTGTGTGTGTGGACTAGCATTACTATACTTGTGGGGACCTACATCTGTTTACATAGTCACGTGTGGGGACTCGCCTCCCTTATGGGGACAAATTGGAGGTCCCCACAAGAGGGATCATTAATTTTAGGGTGAAGACTTGGTTAGGGTTAGGTTAAGGGTAAGGTTAAGGTTAAGGGTCAATGTAATGTCCCCTGAAGTGATGTATACATGGTGTGTGTGTGTGTGTGTGTGTGTGTGTGTGTGTGTGTGTGTGTGTGTGTGTGTGTGTGTGTGTGTGTGTGTGTGTGTGTGTGTGTGTGTGTGTGTGTGTGTGTGTGTGTGTGTGTGTGTGTGTGTGTGTGTGTGTGTGTGTGTGTGTGTGTGTGTGTGTGTGTGTGTGTGTGTGTGTGTGTGTGTCACCTCACCATCCCCCAGGAGTCTTGGCTGCAGCCGTGCATTTTAGAACTCAAGATCCTTCTAGAAATTGCACCTGATCTCTGTGTTAAATAAAATATCAACAATTTTTTTGTAACGTAAAAAAAACTGACTTTTCTTAGCGTTAGTGGGACAGTAATGCCACCTGACAATCGCTCCCCGAAGTCTCGCCTGTGGCCTGCAGGAGAGGCGTCAGAATGCTGGTGATTGACAAGGACAAAAAGAGGAGTCCCGCTTCTGTTTTGGAATTGTCAACCGCAGCCGTGGGATTTGGGAGCGGAGGATGAAACCGTGACTTTGACTACAAGAAGCAAAGGACTTAAGCATGACAAGTGTGATTACAATATCCAGGAAAGTCATTTAGGGCGCCAAGGTAAGAGACAGTCTGAACAGGACATTCAATTATTTATAACACTGGGGAGAGCGGGTTCTTTCAAGGCCGAACAGCTTACAGCCACTTCAAGAAGGGGTGTTCTCAGATCCTTCAGCAACAGCAACTCCACTAGCGTTACAATATCACAATTTAATACAACTTCACCTTATCAAAAGTCAGGCTTCCTGAAGTTGGCAGGTCAGGGATCTGAGGGCCTGCTGTGTGGATGGAGCCTCTGTCGTAGAGGAACCTGATCAATACAAATGAAGCTGTGATGCAGGCCTGATGGGAAGCCTGTGGACTCCGATCAATAGCACGCAGATATAGTTTTGTATTATCTTGGAAATCCTGCACATTTTCAACATGTGGGTTTACTTTGATAGCTGCTGGGGAGGTGTGTGCATACCCTGCTGCTTCCATTCTTAGCTCTATGATTAAGTCCCATGATTATTATGCCTCACTTAACTAGTCAGAAAAAACCAGGAGCAGCCGCTCGGGTGGAAGGTTCAGTGTGGAAAGAAGAACCTGAGTTGTGTTCACAAATATAAACCATATACATACTGCAGCTAACACAGTGGGTTCTTTTCTCCAATAGCATTATATTTAGAGATTCAAATATTGAAAAGGGTTAATGTTATAATATATACACAACTACAGTAAGTAAGGAATGAAAAGCCCGGGTCACATGTTCCTCAACAATGCAATTACAAGACATAAAGAAATGATAAAACAATAAAAACGTTAGTTGTTTTTGTAAGCAGACCAGTATTAACACTTGGGAAACAGAACACTCACCCTAACCCTCACTTAAGTCCTTAAGAGAACCGCTCTTCAGCCAGTCTACCTCTTTGGTCCAAAGCAGTTTTTGGAAATACATTTTCAGTTTAAGATTTTGACCCAGTGAAAAACGTCTAAGATTGTGGTATCTGAAAGAAGAAGTACTTTGATGACTTTGGTGAACTCTTTGACTTTTCATGAGGTCAACATTGACATGTTCCTCCTTTATGAGCCAGTACCTGCAAAATGATTCCCATTCCTATGAGCCTGTTCAAATGATCAAAATGGTCAGCCTGAAGAAATGCCCCAGTCCGGCCTGAACCAGGACCCTAAGCTCAGACACATTGCAGCGCTGTGCAGCCGTGCTCAGCAGGCTGCACATGAGCAGTGTGGAGTATCACTGGTGCAGTCACACACTCTTCCAGCGAGCAGCATCGCGGACAGACATCCACACCAGATGCCGGGTGTGCCCTGGGCTCAGAGGCATCACTGCGAGGGGAGAGCCAGCGCGGGGAAATAAGCACCTGTCATGTGCCAACTGAAGTGTTAAGTGCACAAATTGTGGAGGCGAGGGTGATGTTTCCGCAGGGGTGACAGCTCTGGGTCTGGGTGCCATGTCAGGCCCTGGTATATCATGCAGAGCACCCCTCCCCTCCTTCCAGCCGCACCCCCCCCCCCCCCGGTCCCGCCGCTTGCTGAGGGGCACAATGGCAACTATTATTTACTGGATGTCTGCCTCATTTCCTCATATTCGTCCTGGCTGGCCATCACAGGGCCACCAGGGGCCAGTCCCCCCCCCCCCCCCCCCCTCGTGTCATCGCTGAGGGGCAGCAGTGGCAAAACAATCTCTAGCGAGCATTTAGATCGTTTATTCAAAGCGCCGGGTCTCGGCCGCAAACCAAATTGCCCACATCTCTGTGCTCTCCCTTCAGGTCCACATGACGGGCGGGAAGGTGCATCGTGTCAGAAGGCCTCTTCACAAAGCAACACTAATGGCACACGACGGTCTCTGTGAACTGTGTGAAAGTGCGAAACGTAGGATAAATTGAGCGTGCCAGGGGGGCTTCATGGCTGTGAAGTGCTGTGGCTGGTCGCAGGCATTGTTATGACTGCGGCTATTTAGGATCATGGGAGTTGACAGTGAACCACTGGCAGCCATATAAGCCACATTTATCAGGGCTTTGTGCACCAATGAACAGCAGTCACAGTGTGAGAGAAATCATTTTACAACACTTCTGAATTGAACAGGACTTCAAGGACATGACAAACATCAGTGACTCAAATAATGTATTCATGTATAATGTTAATATATAACTAAAAGTCTGATGGAACAGGATGACAGAACCTCCGGCCACCTCCTGTCGAGCGGCGAAGAGGTGTGAACAAAAGAGCGAGCCGGCCGCTAATCGCTTTGGGCTAATGGTTTCCTGATGTTGAGAAGCGTGCATGACACTGGAGAGGCCGTCCACGAACATCTGCAGGAGCCAGTGAGCACCCACTGTCCCACAGTGAACTCGCCTCTGCTGCCCCCCACAGCTCGAACAGCATGTTGTTTGGACTGTGATCCTGCCTGTGTGCAATGCATCCACATGTGGTTTGTTGCTCCTGAACCAACAAGTATGGGAACATGTGACATAGACCTTTTATAGCATGTTGTTCTTTCCATACACACGTCTAACATGACACATCTCTACATCTGCGCAGCATAAATCATACCATCTGTCTTTTCCCCGACTTCACATGCGAGGCAGAGGGTAGTTTCCTGCTGCCATCTGCTGGAGGACTCTATGCAACACACTCCTCTCACGGCTAACACACGTCCGTAGCAGGATTTCAGAAAGGCTTTAGAAGAGGTCAAATAAAAATACTGATAACAAATGGTTAAATAAATAACTCCATATTAACCAAAGTGCATTGACTTATAAAATGATTCAATCGAATCATATGCCAGTAAAAGCTCTAGCCAATCAAACCGCGTGCTTGTGTGTCCGGGGCGGGAGATTCATGTGATTGGTTGTTGGTCGAGTTTCAGACAAGCCCACCGGCAAGCTTCAAGGCACGCCGCCGTGTGGACGCTGCGTAAGGTTTAGTCCGCAGAATACAGACACCTTATATAAGCACAGGTTTCAATATGTATTACCAATTCTTTGTACATCACAGTCAATTAATGTAGCAAATAAGCAAGAGTTATTCCTTCTTCTTACAACATTATCCACAACTTTAAACATAAGGTTAAGGTTAAAGGTGGGGTAGGTAATTTTGGAGAAACCAGAGGTCTGTACTACGAAGCTGGTTCAACCTAACCTGGATATGTTCGAGTTAGCCGGTTGGCCTAATCCAAAACATACGCGCTCTCGCTAAGCGGTCCTACGACGCGGGTTATCAAGTGGATCGCTCAAGCCAGCCGTGTCCTATCTAGTTTGGTGCGCG
Source organism: Pseudochaenichthys georgianus (assembly GCF_902827115.2). Lineage (NCBI taxonomy): Eukaryota > Metazoa > Chordata > Actinopteri > Perciformes > Channichthyidae > Pseudochaenichthys > Pseudochaenichthys georgianus. The sequence goes on along the minus strand of NC_047505.1, from coordinate 2,629,419 downwards.
TTCACATGAGAGGGGTGGTATCTGGAGCATTCGACCAATCACAAACATGGAGAAGCGCACTGACAGCACAGCGTCATACTTCCTGAATGAAAAGTGAACTTTAATATTAGACACATGAAGAAGTTAAACTTTAAACATCCATGACTTAAACACTTGATCCAGGATCAGAGCCACAGAGCTGCAGCTGCAAGGTGAATACAGCTGGGAACAGAACAAGTGTTTGAATGCGTACATTTAAACTTTAGCAGTCTGCGTGATCTGCCTGGAGGGGCGGGCCGGCCCTGCGAGTAAAGTAACGAGTAAAGTAATGAGTTACTTTATGTAGAGAGTAACGAAGTCGTGTAATATATTACTTTTTTTCTTTTAAAGTAATATGTAATATATTACTTTTTTTTAGTAACGACCCCATCTCTGTTGTAGAGTACTGTCACACCGTGATGTGATCATTCCATAATACACCATTTAAGCCCGGGGGAGAAATGCTAATGCTACATTAGCATCTGCGATCTTTTCTACTTCACGCTATCTGCACAAATGGTTGACATTAAACATTAAAAAGACCAGGCAGTTCAGAGAGAATCAAAGGAAGGCAGGCAGGCAGCTTTGCATGGCATTCTTCTGGACGTGTTTCATTGTGTTGATAGTAAGGGTAGTCAATCCTTTTGTTGACAAGACAGTAGTGACGGCCATCTTGGTGACGTGTGTTGTTCTGCTAGACCGGAGATGTAGTTCATTCAGCGTTTCACACAAACAAATGTGTTACTTCACAGTTTTACGACACATTTGTTTTTTTTTTACTTGCAAAATTATCTTTTAAATTGACAAACATCATATGTGTAATTTGTGGCACAATTCAAACGGGATCGAAAGATAATCTTTCTCTCTCCATTGACTTCAATACATAATTTTTTCTAAATAAGGTCCCATGGAGGTCCACCGGAAGGGGAGGGACTTCGCCACTTTATGAGGGCACGAGATAAGTTTGTGCACAGGCAGGTAGGCCATCCAGTCATTTTAGCCGGGCCGGCTCAGATGATTGGTCGTGCTTTTTACAGCACCACGGCTTCCACAGAGGACATTTTTGTATGGATTTTTTGTCAAAGCACTTCAGATATTCATTGCTATCGGGACGTTGAGAGCATTCCATGGAATACAACAAAAAGTGTATCTCGAGCCGGTTTCTCAAACTGACCTACCCACCTTTAAGGTTAGGTTGTTTATATAGCACATTTTCACACACAAGGCAATTCAAAGTGCTTCACGTCAACGTTAACACAATGGAATAACAGATTCATAAAAACCATGCATAAAAGAGATACAGAGTAGTTTAAATCGACATTGTAAATACAGTAAGTGATGCTAGAAGTGTAGCACCCCCCCCCCCCCCCTCCGAAGATCTCATAACAGAGCAGCATGTCCGACATATATTGGGGTTCCAGACCGTTTACAGTATTGCTTTATCTGTTAGCAAAACTATTTTAAAACCGATTCTGTAAGCTACTGGCCAGTGCAGAGATCTAAGAACTGGCGTGATGTGTTCTACTCGTCTGGTTTTGTCCGCAGCGTTCTGGACGAGTTGCAGTTCTCCGAGGGTTTTTTTTCTAGAGACCTGTAAATACACGGTTACAGAAATCAAGCCTGCTAAAAACAAAGGCGTGAATGAGTTTTTCAAGTTCTTGTTGAGACATGATTGTTCTAAGTCTGAACAACTGCTTATTGCCAGGAAAAGGAAAAAAAGAAAAAAAAATGTTGCGATGTTGAGTGTGTTTTTAAATCAAGAGAATCACATTTATTTTTGCAAAACAGCAAATGCTCAAAAGGAGTTCTCAAAACTGTCGTTATGCAATCAACCAAATCGCTGCCAAACAGAAGATACTGTAACAGAAAGCAAACTAAAGAACAGCCTCTTTTTCAACACTGCACTTGAAATCATAGATTCAAACCTAAATGTTGTGGTGATGGGAAGAGAAACGTGCAGTTCTGAAGTTCTCTGAATGATTCTAGAAGATGATGTCACATTATTAGGATTCTAAAAACCCTTCCAATCTGAACAGGAGGCATTCCACTGCACACGCTGTCCAGGGCTGGGCTGAGTCAGCCCCTGATCCCTGGTGGCCCTCAACATGAACAAAGTGTTGATGGAGAGCCGTGGCTACACCTTCAAGAGTAACCTGGGGGAGGGCATGTTCGGCAAAGTGATGAGTGCATACTCCACCCGCCTGAAGAGAAGCGTTGCCATAAAGGTTATAGACAAAAAAAAGGTGAATACTAGTTATCTGGAAAAGTTTCTTTCTCGGGAAATGGAGATCATCAGGCATCTGAACCATCCCAACATAATCAAGACTCTAGACATCTTTGAATTACACAGAAACAAGGTAATACATGTATTTAGGTTGATTTAGTGAGCTGTACAGAGCCAGTGTGAGAGTTAGGAAACCAGTCTTACTATTCGTTCCCCTGAATATGAACAATAACTGAAAGGACCACAGCTTTTTTGCACAGGTAAGTAAGAAATAAGTACCAGATTTAAATAAAGCGTGTCAAATGACAGTAGTCTGTACAGTGTGAACAAGATAGGTACCACTTGACAATAAGACTACCCTTATAAAGGGTTTACGAATAGTTTGTAATTCATTTATTAATTAGGTTGTGAACACTTTATAAATCATTAACAAGATTTTACAAGACATGAGATAAACAGGGCGACTGTGACCGGTTGCTTGCCAAATAGTGAGCCCACATTTATCTGTACCGCTAAGCCTTATATTGGCTACTGAGCTTACTTCGTCTTCTTCATCAGCCAGCATCCTTGGTATCTGTTGTTCACTCAGTTGATTCTCGCTAAGTAGCCAATGTAATAGTGAGCCTGTGTTGATGTATGTTAGAACTGGTTTATAAATGGTTCTTAGGGTGCGTTCACACCAGCCTTGTATAGTCCGGTTGAATCGAACCCTGGTGCGTTTAGCCGCTTGGTGCGGTTCATTTGGGTCGGTGTGAACGTAGTCCGAGACCTCTGAAGTGAACTAAACAACCGGACTCTGGCAAGCGCTTGCTTGCGAACTCTGGAGCGGTTCATCGCTAGTGTGAACGCAGTCCGCACCAAAACATAGGAAGCGCAGTATTTACGTGTCACAAGAACGCGGGTATCTTCAAAGATCTTTAGCGAAAGAGTCTTTCAAGACATCCGCGGTTGTTTAGTTAAAGAGTGAAGCAGAATTAAGTGTTGAACAGTGTCGTGTAAAGTAAAAATTCTCCGTCAGCTACATAAAAGTCAGAGCCACCTGTCGTCGGTGAAACGCCCTCCTTACTGCAGAGCGTCTCATTATGTTATAATGTTTTTTAACGGACGTTGTCTGATTATATAATCATATGTGCGGGCCGCTAGTGTCTGTTGATCTCCAGATTAACAGCAGCATGAGAATAACCTGCCGAAAGTGCCGATGTAATATATTACATATTACATATTACTTTTTTAAAAAGTAATATATTACACGACTTCGTTACTCTCTACATAAAGTAACTCGTTACTTTACTCGTTACTTTACTCTCAGGGCTGGCCCGCCCCTCCAGGCAGATCACGCAGACTGCTAAAGTTTCAAATGTTCTCTATCGTTCAGTTTCCATTGTCGCATAAGACTGATCCAGATCCTGAATGTTCTCCTATCTGACCGTGGCTGTCCTCTGTCTCCTGCTACCTGTATTTTGCGCAGTCTATCTCTGAACGATGGTGATTCCACTGTGCAAATGGGCAACATGTCCTCTACTATGAAGGATGCTACAAGCCTGTCCATCTCTGCTTTGGTTACCGGTCCTCCAAATTCTAATTGTTGCTGCTTCGGAGTCGGCGGCGGCGCACTCACAACATCCTCACTCTGGGTCCTTAGCTATTAGCTTCACCTTAGCATGTGTTCTTTGCAGGTGCTTGTTGAGGTTTGACGTGGTGTTTCCAGCAGTGGATTACAGCTTCTGGCCCGGACACAGTTTGCACCTCACCGTCACATTCCTGTCTATTCTTCGGACGAACTCAAAGTAGTGGGCATACCTCCACCCCTCGAAAGTTATCGCTGACTCAGCCATGTTTATGCAGCACTGCACGTGGAGATGTGGATGCGCAAGTCGCGCAGATTACGTACATATAAACCTGCTGTAATGCTAACTAACGTGCTTGCTTCTAGCTAGGTAGCTAACTTGATCCAGCCACTCCTGGTCCTTTCATCAGACGGGAAGCGAAAGAACGAGCAAGACCCATTGCTGGTATGATAACAACCTGGTACTAAGCACACAGGCATCTTGTTAAAGTTATCTTATCTTAGCTATCTCTATTTTAGTGGAGGAAAACAATTGTGACATCAGTTATGAGTGACATCACTTACGCGACTCTGTGATTTGTAGTCTTTCTAGTTGCGTATTTTTCATAGACTTATATTTCAACAGTTTTACGACAAACTGTGACTTTTTGACATGTAAAAGATTTTTTAAGATTGACAAACATCATATGTGTATTTCATGGCACAATTCAAACGGGATCGAAAGATAAGTTTTCTCTCTCCATTGACTTCAATGCATCATTTTTCAGAAATAAGGTCCCATGGACCGGAAGTAGATGGGCGGGACTTCGCCACTCTATTAGGTGTGAATGCACCCTTAAACTGGTTTATAAATGGTTCTTAAAGATTAATAAGGTGTTTGCAACCTAATTCCTAATTATAAACCCTTTATGAATCCTTTATAAGGGTAGTCTTATTGTAAAGTGGTACCAAAATGTCTTTATGTGCATCAAACAATTATAATCTTGAGGCAGCAGTTGTTAATAAAATGTGTCAAAGCTGGATGCTGGTGCATGTATATTTACCATGGTGACTTCTTATTTTTATTTGTAATCTTATTTTTATTTGTATTCTTATTTTCGTTGTGTGTATTCTCACCTGTGCTGTCTGTGTTTCACTCTTATTCTGTTGCTGATTTTGGGATCAATAAAGGTCCATCTTATCTTATCTTGAGCTAGTTTTCTAATATCCCCTTATTAGCACTAAACGTGACATTCAATTGGAGGTTTGAGGACATGTTATTAGTTTTGCAGATATTTGGCTGGAGAGAGGTTCACCGTACACTTTGTGTCTCTAGGTGTATGTGGTGATGGAGCTCTGTAGGAACGGAGACGTCTTGAAGCATATCAATGCCAAGGGGCCCTTACCTGAACAGGCAGCCCGCAGGCTGTTCACACAGCTGTGTGACGCAGTCCAATATCTGCACAACAGTGACGTGGTTCACAGAGACCTGAAGTGTGAGAACCTGCTGCTGGACAAGCATCACAACCTCAAAGTGTGTGACTTTGGTTTCAGCAAGAGGCTCACTCACGCCCACGGGCACGTGGTGCTGAGTGAAACCTTCTGCGGCACCTCGACCTATGCAGCACCTGAGATTTCCAGAAATGTTCCATACGACCCCAAAGTGTCTGATGTGTGGAGTATGGGTGTTGTGCTGTACATGATGCTTCATGCATCAATGCCCTATGATGCCACAAACGTCAGGAAGATGGTGCGAATTCAAATTCAGCATATCGTTAACTTCCCTGAAGCTCCATCTGTTTCGCCGGAGGCAAAGGACCTCATCCGGACAATGCTGAACCCTGGAGTGGAGCAGCGGACCACCATCAGCAACATACTGCAGAGCTCCTGGATGCTGCTCCAAGGGAGGGTGGAGGACAGTACTGAGGCCCCCACACAGAAGGCTGGCTCTGAGCAGGGAGGTCCTTCAGAGGAAAAGGACACAGAGGATGAGAAACTTCCAAAAGTCAACTCAGAACCAGGGGGAGGACCGTCATCCTCTGCCCCAAGACTCTGATGTCACTGAAGGGGAAATAAGAACATTCAAAAATAAAATAAACATGTGTCGATTTCAATGTGTGTGTGTGTGTGTGTGTGTGTGTGTGTGTGTGTGTGTGTGTGTGTGTGTGTGTGTGTGTGTGTGTGTGTGTGTGTGTGTGTGTGTGTGTGTGTGTGTGTGTGTGTGTGTGTGTGTGTGTGTGTGTGTGTGTGTGTGTGTGTGTGTGTGTGTGTGTGTGTGTGTGTCACTCTAGTGAAAAACAACCAAGACAAAACAGGAAGTACTTGTGGTGGAAAAGTATTCGTATTCTTTACTTTTCTTTTACGTAAAAGTACTAATATCACACTGTAAAAATACTTATTTTCAATTATAAGCACTTTATCGAGTGTGGTACATGAAGTATTCAGAGTAAAAGTACTAATTTTAAATATTTTAAAGAAAAAGCAGCAGATCTTCACATTTAAAGAGCTGGAACTGTGTTTAATTAATTGTCTGCCCAGCTTACTTAAATATCATTTTGGATGGTTTAATCTATTCAAATAATCATATTAAACGTTTCATATATTCTGTGTCAAAATCTTAATTTATAAAGTAACTAATACATCTGTAAAATTGGCTCCGAAAATGTAAAAGTGTAGAAGTATAGAGTAGTATAAAATGAAAATACAAGAACATCAAACGTGTACTTGAGTACAGTACTTAAGTAAATTAGTGACTTTCCACCACTGATGGTGAAGTGATTATTATTTCAAATGTGATTATTTTATGGATAAATATCATATTCCTTTGTGCAAGTGAAAAACAATCAAACGTCCTTTAATGATCTTTTGTGCCACAGTTCCTCATCTTGCAGTACGCTTTGAGGACTTAAGTGCTCCTAATATTGATGATATCTAAAGTGAACATGTGGACTGGTCAGGGCTGCTGCCTCCATCACTGGGGGGGCTGCTGCCCCTGCTGGCTGGTGGGGGGGGGGGCAGAGAGGAGGGAAGAGGAGCTGGAGTTGAATGCTTCTATAGGCGGGCAGTCACTACAATTATGCTTTACTTGATCTTTCATTAATATGTTGTATCGCTAGTATTCTGGCAACTTCAACATGTTATTGTAATGATAGGTGTTTATGCTTAGTTACAATGCATATATGTTACCACTAGGCGGCAGTATAACATCTATGGACATAGATGTTAGCAGAACAAGATGTGAAGGTACTGCATGTTGGCTAATACAGTTGGCTAGTAAAGCTAGTCTAAAGATCCAAGAAGATGTCTTATTTATAACCAATAAGAACATTACATGGTACCAGGACACAGTAACACTTTGTCGGGAGCAAGAAGCAACGCAGAATGGATGCATTAAAACCGCCAAGACCGTTAAATCTGACTGGAAATGTGGATGCGAAATGGAGGACATTCAAGCAACAATTTCTGCTGTACGCTGCAACTGTCGGAGCGGATACAAAGTCAGATGCTAGAAAAATAGCAATACTGCTAACCGTTGCCGGACCAGAAGCATTGGAAGTCTACAATACTTTTGTGTTTGCTCAACCAGAGGACAAAGATAAGTTGGATGGTGTCTTAAAAAAGTTTGATGAGCACTGCCTATCGAAAAAGAACGAAACATTTGAAAGGTACGTCTTTCGCACAAGAATGCAGCATCAGGGAGAGACGTTTGATAACTGTCTCACAGACCTCAAGCTAAAGGCAAAATCCTGTCATTTCAATGATCTCAGAGACTCTATGATTAGAGACCAGATAGTGTTTGGGACTGATGACAGGAAAATCAGAGAGAAATGATTGAGGGAAACAGAACTCATGATGGAGAGCGCCATTACAATAATCCACGCCAGTGAGCTAGCGCGCCAACATGTACTGACATGTAATGAACCTGCACATGGAGCAGCAAGCCAACATGACGAGGGAGTGAACGCTGCGTCTGTTAAAGCAACACAGTGGAAAAGATACAGAGATAAAAACAATTATGACGAACAGTCGTTCAGCTGCAAGAGATGTGGGGAAAAACACTCCAAGACAATGTCCTGCTTATGAGAACATGTGCAAAGTGCAAAGGACAAAATCATTATGCAAAGGTGTGCCTCTGCAGAGAAAAAGTGGAATGAGGTGCACAGAGTTGAAGACTCAGGTGACAGTGATGATTTAAGTGAAACGTTTTTCATCAAGATGGTGTCACATGACGAAGATGACGGCTCACAGAGTCCAAAAGGTACTGTAAATGCTGTATCAGATGACACATGGATTGCACCAATCCTAGTAAATGGGACAATTGTGCCATTTCAGATTGACACTGGGGCTAAAGCTAATTTAACTAATGTGAATGATCTCAAGGCACTTAGAGAGAAACCTAGAAGTATCTCAGAAAAGAACAAACCACTGAAGGCACACAACGGGCAGCCAATGGAGACAAAAGGGCAATGCCGACTCAAGTTGACAGTGAAAGGCAAACAGTACGGCCTGTTGCTTGTCATTGTGCCTAATGGGCATGAATCACTCCTGGGTGACAAAGCTTCAGAGGACCTGGGACTGGTTAAGAGGATCTATCAAATTAACAGTGGGGACATAGTAATGGACAAACAATGCAGAAATACAAACCACACGCAGTTTGCTGAAACAGTGTACATCGTAAAGGAATGTCCAACAGTTTTTAAAGGACAAGGGACCTTGCCGTATACTTACAAGATCCAGCTCAAGGATGATGCCAAGCCTGTAGTGCACGCCCCAAGAAGAGGGCCAGCACCACTACGAGCGGGTTTTAAAAAAGAGCTTGACAGGATGACCCGACTGGGTGTTATTGAGCGAGTGGAGGAGCCTACTGACTGGGTGAACTCCATCACATGTGTAAAAAAGAAAACTGGTGACTTAAGAGTCTGCCTTGATCCAAAGGATCGGAATGAGAATGTCAAAAGAGAACACTACCAAACCCCAAAACGTGAGAAATGGCAGCTGCAAAATATTTCAGCAAAATGGACGCTTCGCAGGGGTTTTGGCAGCTGAAGTTGGACCCAGAAAGCAGCAAGCTTTGCACCTTCAACACACCATTTGGGAGATACTGTTTTTTGAGGTTGCCATTTGGTATCATCTCAGCGCCAGAAATCTTCCACAGGGCGATGGAGTCCATGATAGAGGGTCTGGAAGGCACAAGAGTGTACATAGATGACTTGGTTGTCTGGGGAAAAACACTGACAAAAGACTAAGAGATCTCCTACAGAGAGTCCAAGTGAATGGGCTGACATTGAACAGAAATAAATGTCAGTTTGGGGTCACAGAAATGACCTTCTTGGGAGACAAGATCTCAGGAGAGGGGGTGGAGCCTGATCTGGCAAAAGTGCAAGCAATACTGGACATGCCTCCTCCCACTGACAAGAAAGGAGTCCTGCGAGTTATGGGAATGATAAACGTCCTGGGTAAATGCATACCTAACCTCTCCTCCAAGACAACCTGCCTCAGAGAGCTGCTTCAACACAACAAGGTTTTTGAGTGGAATGCTTCAAATGAAAAAGGATGGAAAAAACTAAAGGAAGCTCTAACTACTGAGCCAGTTCTTACATCCTTTGATTCATCAAAAGCTACAAAGATCTCTACAGATCAGTAGCGTGGCGTGGGGAAAGAATTAGGGGAAGCCAATAATACGTCCTTTCTTTTGGCTCCAGTTTGGGCATCGGCCTGTCATCAGATTGTATTTGTTGTTGCTGCTGTAGCGGAAGTTTAGTACAATTATTTTTCAGTAAATACCCCAAATCTCCACCCTCCATAATTGCACTTGCTTCAGTTGCTTGCTACTTTCTAACGGCGGAGAGAGTGGTGCAGTGACGCTATCTATCTTCTATCGATTAGATTTATGATTCGAAAATTATAAAAGTAGGGTAGACATGTGGATATTATCCGACTGAACAAAACGTGCATTTATCTAACAGGTTCGTTTTCCACTGACCTTATTTCCAGCTATTTTCCTAAATCCTATGGAGAAATCCCATTGCTTTTCTGTCAAGAGAAACCGAGCTACTTCCGGATTTTAGGACGCGTCACTGCTCCACTAAGTTGATGCGATTTGATTGGATTGTGAGGCAAGAGAAGCCAGCCGCCTCTGGCTTCCCTTGGCATGGCCCTGACCAATCACAGGTTGGCAGGGGCATCACGTGAGCCTCATCTGATTGGTCAATCCCTCCATTTTTTTTCACCAAGGGAAGCCAGATTCGGCTGGCCTCTTCTCGCAACAGTGAGTGCAATCTACTGTTTCACCATAACATCTAGAGGGGCGCTGTTTGTTTCACTCTTTGTAAAATACTCAATGAGAATGGGGGAGAGACGGCAAACACACAGCAAAGGAGAATTATCGAAACAAAACAAAGTGTTTTTATTTATTTATTTAAATTATAACTACAATCCGAAAAAACAGGGGAAGCCTGGCTTCCCTTGGCCTCCGGGAGAAAACGCCACTGCTACAGATGCATCTACAGATGGATTGGGAGCTGTTCTCCTTCAAGCAAATGGAGACAAATGGCAGCCGGTGGCACACGCGTCACGAACAATGACAGAGACTGAGACGCGCTATGCGCACATTGAAAAGGAGACTCTGGGTCTAGTGTGTGGGTGTGGAAAGTTTCAGTTACGTTTATGGTTTACCTTTACAGCTGAGACTGATCACAAACCGCTGATTTCAATCATAAAGAAAAAGCTAAATGACATGTCACCTAGAATCCAGCGCATGACGATGAAACTGCAGCGCTATGATTTTGAGTTAATATACACTCCAGGGAAATACATTGTACTGGCAGATCCTTTATCTAGGGCACCTGTACCTAGCACCGACAAGAGTCTCAGATTCACAGCTGGTGATGTGTTGAAGCACACGTTGACATGTAGCGCTGCGTACCGGTACGCCGAACCCGTACTGGACTTGTAAAAAGTTTTGGTTCAAGTCCGGTTAAAACCGGAACGTCGGGAACCGGTACTTGGACTCGCAGAAAAACTAGCACTTACGTATATTCTCCTTTTTGTTCTAAACCATCTAAAACCTTCCATAGATCGAGACATTTGCGCTGAGAAAAGACAGAAAACATCGTGTCGGCTTCTGATATGGCGGCCATTACTGAACTCACAAAGTCTCACAAAATATCGCAACTGCTCGCGAGATCTGTGTGACGTCAAGGGAAGCTAGCGATGTGATTGGCTTAGACATAGTGGACAGCGTGGGCTGCTGGTCGCCATATTGAAAAATTGTATGTATGTACATCACTATGTATGTAGTATACTGTATAATGTACACATGTAGAGTTGTAGAAAAGACATGGTGTACAGACAGTACAGTACACTCTGACTGTACAGTGTATACTGTATAGTCAGTGTGTAACAGCAACGCTTTAGGGATTTAGGCTCAGTCAGCTCAGGGACTGTTTGGTTACATTAGTTTGGTAAATTAAATAAACGTTTGAACTTTGTAGTAGTTCACTGTAGTTGCTGTCATAAGTCATTTGTAGACTAAGTGGCAAAAAGTGTTTTTTTTACATTTGTACTTTGTAGAGAAATGTAGACACAAGTTGGAAGGGAGCACAATAAACCTGACGAGTTTGAATTTGAGTTGATTATGAGTTTATTTTCAATTGATAATTAGCTCACAATAAGTTCACTTTAGTTACTCACACAACTTGACACAAGCCATGGGTTCAGGTCCGGACTTATAAGTCCGGACCTGAACCTGAACCTCTGGACTTGAGTCCGGACCTGAACCTGAATGTGAGTCCAGGTACGCAGCACTACTGACATGGTGATGGCATCGCTCCCAGCTTCTGATGTCATGTTGCAGAAGATTGTGCAGGAGACCCTACACTACAGAACGTGGCCTGCTATACTTTGAATGGTTGGACAAAAGGAAGTTGTCCACAGTCCTGTCCTGTACGGGCAGACCTGAGTGTGGCCAATGGCCTGGTGCTGCGACAGAACAGGATTGTCATCCCTCAATCCATGCGTCAGGACATGCTACATCGTATCCACGAGGGACATCTTGGCGTGGACAAATGTAAAAGGAGGGCCAGAGAAGCAGTGTATTGGCCAGGCATCAACATGGACATTGAGAGCATGATAGGGAAATGTGACACCACCACAAACCAACAAAGGAGCCAATGCTGACTGCAGACCTACCAGCTGCACCGTGGCAAAAGGTGGGCACTGATCTATTCCATCTGAATGGCAAGGACTATCTTTTGTTAATAGACTATTATTCAAACGACCCTGAGGTAGCACAGCTCTCCAGTACATCAGCACGTTCTATCGTCACACATATGAAGGGCTTCTTCGCCAGACATGGCATCCCACAATGTGTTGTCAGTGACAATGGTCCACAATACAGCAGTGAGGAATTCAGACGGTTTGCGGAGCAGGATGGATTTCAGCATCTCACCTCTAGCCCACTGTGTCCACGGGCCAATGGGCAGGCTGAACAAGGGGTCCAAATTGTTAAAAGGCTGCTGAAAAGGCAAGTGATGGTAAAACTGTCCCTTACCTGGCTTTGTTGAGTTACAGGGCCGCACCGCTGGAGTGTGGTGCGTCCCCTGCTGAGCTCCTCATGTGTCGGTACCACACATTTCAAACTACAACAACGACAAGAAGGTGCTGGATAATAAGAGAGTGAAGCTCAAGCTCAAACAGAAAATGAACTATGACAGAGTGACAAGGAGACTGGAACCTTTTCGGGAAGGGGGTGTTGTGAGAATTGAGGGTCCTGATTCCTGGACCAGGAAAGCAACTGTCCTCAGTGAAGTGGGTCCCAGGTCATTCACTGTGAAAACGGAGAATGGACAAGTGCTTCGGAGAAACAGGAAGACTGTTGAAGACTCAGGAGAACATTGAGGAAGTTGGTCAGGAGACCGAGTCTGAAAAGGGAGTTGAGGAGACACCAGACGTGCAACATGGTGAGCCTCCTTCACCGTCCCCAGTAACTGAAGCACCAGATCTGAGAACATCCACAAGACATAGAAAACCACCTGACAGACTTATAGAACAATAAACTGTGACTTTAAGAAAAGAGCATGGTTGGCATTTATTTGATATGTGTGTCATAAGTTTTGTTAACAATAGATCTTTTATTTAGAGTAAATAGCAAGTTAAAAACTGCTATACTTTCTGTACAGTATGTTTAGACATTTTGAATGTTTAAAATGTTTCAGAAGCTTTATAATTAAGAAATGTGTTATACTGACCTGTTTGGAAAGGGGATGTCATGATAGGTGTTTATGCTTAGTTACAATGCATATATGTTACCACTAGGCGGCAGTATAACATCTATGGACATAGATGTTAGCAGAACAAGATGTGAAGGTACTGCATGTTGGCTAATAAAGTTGGCTAGTAAAGCTAGTCTAAAGATCCAAGAAGATGTCTTATTTATAACCAATAAGTACATTACAGTTATCATCTCATATTTTTGGTTTAATTACAGCACACATAAGATTTTCACTTTCTGCATAGGGCTTTATGTGAAAGGAGAAGGGCAAGTTTTAGTCTCTTTATAGCTATGCATCAATAATAAAAAACATTAGCAAGAAGAAGGCAATAAAAACGAACTGTGTATTCGAAAAAAAAATTGTATCACCTTTTGATTTTTTGTTTACTTAGGTACAGTCTGTGTTCCTATGAGCCCCTGAGTTAACGGGATTGAGTGTGTATATAACATATGATGTGCAGAGGTGGGAGAAGTACTCAGATCTGGTACTTAAGTTAAAGTAGAAGTACAGGTGCAGCTAGTTTGAAGGTTGAAGTTTGAATTTACTCCAGGTGGAACTAAAGTCTGATTTAAGACTTGATTATATTTCACATCATTCATCGAGATCTGTAAAGTAACTAAAGGTATTCAATACATGTAGTGGAGTACAAGTACACTATTTACATCTGGATTATAGCGGGGTAGAAGTACAAGCAAAACATTGAAATAGTCAATTTAAATACAGGTATCTCAAAATTGTAGGCCTACTTAAGAACAGTAGCCTAGTAAATGTGTTTACACCACTGATGATAGGTTACGTATATTTTCTTAAATAATAAAAAAGGTTTTCCAGCAGAGTCCGCACTGCCACTTGTTCATCTTTTTATTCTTGGGTTTAAAAAAGAAAATTGAAGACAGCATATTTTAATGAATAGGAGTTAAATAAAAGACAGCAATTACTTTTATTTCGATGACCGGAAGTTTTATTTCTACAGACAGACTTTGCGTTTCTTACAGGTACCTACTCCAGCGTAGACCATTCTCGATGACGCTTACACCTGAATTTGTGCGTAAGAGGATAGCCCTCTCACAGGCCCCGTTTTCCGCGTTTTTTATTATTTATTTCCGTGTAAACTGCAGTCTTCATATAAAAACACTGATGGCCGATAATTTATCCCTGCGTTGAGGGCCCCGGGGAGAACTGCAAAGGTTTATAGATCCACCTCAGACCTGTTTCTATCCGGCGACATGGCTCGACCACGGCCGCGGGAATACAAGGCAGGAGAACTGGTTTTCGCGAAGATGAAGGGGTACCCGCACTGGCCGGCGAGGGTGAGTGCTGAGGCCGGGCTGCGAGCGCAGGGAGGCGGGGTCCGTTCACACTCACAGCCGAGGGATGCTGCGGTGACTCCACAGCAACATTGATATGCGTGTTTGTTTCTGTTAAAAAAGCTTTGTCCTCCGCGAGGTGGACTTAAACATTTGAATGATGATAAAACGTAACATTTATTACGACGCTGAAGTTGGCTTCCGATTCAGAGCATCCGATTCGGCAGTTAAGGGGAAAGTTAAGGGACATTTAATTTACAGCGCTGAGCGAACAATCCTCCGTGTTTGAACCTCTTAAATCGCTGCATAGCAGATTTATCTGGACTGGATTATCCCAGAGAGTCTAAAGATTCTTTATAACACAGTTTGAGATTTGTGAAACCTTTATTCTATTTGTGAAAAAATACAAGAAGGCATAAAGGCTTAAAGGTTCACTCTCTGATTCTGATCCTGGCCTGCTGCAGCAACCTCAGCCTTCCACCCAGGAACGTGCACAGGTACGGGCTATTGTTGCCCTGGCAACGGCCGGTTTGCCCTGACCTGCCCCTCTGGAGAGAGCGAGAGTTTTTTCCCTGTTGTGGCCAGTCTATGGTTGTGGCCGAATCAACATGATAAGCGGTAAACCCACAATTAGTATTGTAGCGTCTCGCTGCGATAAAACACACATTGGCTTGTCAGCGCTGTCATCTGCCGGTGCGTTAATGACTACCTCTAGTGTCGGATTTTGGAAAATTGATTTTGAGTTTTCTCATGACAGTTAGAGTATAGGCGACAAACCAGGGGACTTATCTTCCTCTTGACACCGTCTGTTATTTACACACAAAAAAACTAAATATAGCCTACTTGTTGTTATTGTGCTTCTGTGTTTCTGTGTCTTTTCATCTGTAAACTCCCTCGCCCTCTCTCTCTTCTCTTGATCGCCCTCTCTCAGGAGAACACTTTACTGTCCCACTTCATTGTATGATTTCTGCCATGTCTCTACTTTAGTTTGACCATCTCTGTTATTAACTTATGGAATACTAAATAAATAAGTAATTAGATACCTTACTGCGCTCATAAAGAATGATAAGAATAAGAATAATGGGTATTGAACTGGTTTCATTAATTAGTGAGTTTATTTTAGGTAATTAGTTAGAAGCCCTATTTTATCAGAATGTCTGCACAGCAGTTACAATGGTCAAACTACATTAAAACAGAATTGTCCCCATTTTCTCTTTAATAGTTACTAACATTAGATATTTTAATGAGATATGGACCGCAAAACAAGAAATGTCCCTGGTTTTGTTTTTATGAACTACCGAATGCAAGTAGTCGCCTTAGCTTTTTTTCTTATGAGATGATAATGTGAATTACTCTTCAAATTAGTTAATGTAAAAATCATTTGGTTTCTTTTGCATTAAAAACAAGTTCGAATTTTCAAAAGGTGATTATGTTTTTTTTCGGGGGGGGAGGCCCTTTTTCCAGTTTAGAGCAATAGCCCCTCCAAATGTCTGCACGTCCCTGCTTCCACCTGTGTTTGTATTTTCACAAATAGAATAAAGGTTTCACAAATCTCAAACTGTGTTATAAAGAATCTTTAGACTCTCAGGGATAATCCAGTCCAGATTTGATGAGTCTAGGTCTAGTGGTTTCAGATCAGGACCTGGTCTAATGTGGTCTACATGTAAAAAAAAAAGCACTGAAATCTCCCTTGTTTGTATTTTCACAAATAGAATAAAGGTTTCACAAATCTCAAACTGGGTTATAAAGAATCTTTAGCCTCTCTGGGATAATCCAGTCCAGATAAATCGGCTATGCAGCTATTTAAGAGGTTCAAACACGGAGGATTGTTCGCTCAGCGCTGTAAATTAAATGTCCCTTAACTTTCATCTTAACTGCCGAATCGGATTCTCTGAATCGGAAGCCAACTTCAGCGTCGTACATTTATTGCGCATTTTCCTGCTCCGTTCAGCTCCTGCTTTACGAAATGTCTCATGTTCATCACTCATAAGTTCAACACGTGTTTTACATGTCATGTTTCATTTAGCTGTCTCACATTGAATGAGCCCGTAGTTGACCTCAGGTAACCCGTGGCTCCTCTGTTCAACACTACGTTTCAATTGCAATACATCCATTAATATACTATAGGCCAGGCCCGGACTGGCCATCGGGAGGACCGGGAGGTTTCCCGATGCCCTGGCCTGTTAAGTGGCTGGCCTGAGGATTTTTTTTTTTATGTATGTATTGTGTACTGCGCAAATGTGGGTCTGACTCACATGCGGCTTTCACACCAGCGCTTTTCAGTTTCTAGCTCCGAGCGGGAGCTTTTCTGCTTCAGCTCCGGTTTCCCTTTTCAGCTCCCGCTCTGTGCACACCGCCCACTGGCGCCCCAGAGCTGCCCTTGCTGCGTCATGACGTCACCGTTTACATCGCTGATTTGCCGAGATGGGTCTGTCTGCAGACCGCAGCAAGGAGGCGTTTCCTATAGGGGCGTTTCCTATAGGGGCGTTTCCTAACTTTTTTTATCCAGCTGCTTTTATAAATCCTCGCAGAAGAAGTCATTGTTCTAGTGATGGGAAATCCGGCTCTTCTTGCTGAGCCGGATCATTTGGCTCACCAAGAAGAGCCGGCTCTTTCGGCTCCCAAAGGGCTCTTCAGTTTACCACATATTATACCTTTTAATTAAATCAAATGTAGCCCTGTTTTGACTAATTATTTATATGTGTACACATATATCACTTAAATTATTCAAGACATCCTTTGTACTAAAGTATTCAAAAGTAAAAATTACATGTTTAATATAAATTATTTGCTGTGGCCAATTGTTTTCATTGCATTTACAGACCCGTGTAACTCTCTGATACCACCCAATTAATGCATTGACTTGCTTGTAGAACCACGCTACACAAAACAGATGGCAACACCTATAAAAACTATTTAAAAAAAGGGGCTACTGTATCAACCTATATAAAGTATATAAATATAGTTTTTCTCCCTGCAGGAGAGGGGAGCGTGCTTTGAGATCAACTGCTAGGCTGCAGCGGGGAGAAGAGGGGGACAAAAAGTAGGAAGAGAAGTAATGGGTCAGAAACGCTCCTTTTTACGCAGCGGTCCAGACATAGACATCATAGCTACGGCGACATATATTCAGTTGCCAGTTACTTTTGGCATTAGGGCAGGGATATCTTTCAAGGTTTGACATAATGAATTGTGCTACTTTTAAAGCAAGCAACGATGTTTTCAAATCTGTAATCAAAAAGCTCCCCAAAAACACTATCTAAGCAGTTCCTGCCGTTGTTACGTTAGTTCAAACAGTAACAACGGACTACTTTTCTTAGCGGATGCATATCAATTTAAATCAATACAAAAAACTATTTTTTAAATCAATACAATCTTTTTCTAAATCCATAAAAGCATTTAAATTATTATTGGGAGTCATGTCGTTACTTTGTTGAGAATGTGGCCATGTGTAATAAGCGGGATAATGTCCACATTGCACATTGCATAATGTGCCTTCATGCCGATCTAGATCCCTCCGCAAAAACAAAACAAAAAACGTCTCGTTCGCGGGCGAGAGCCGGCTCCCGTCATTCACTATAGGAAACGCCCTATAGGAAACGCCCCTATAGGAAACGCCCTATAGGAAACGCCCCTATAGGAAACGCCCCTATAGGAAACGCCTCCTTGCTGCGGTCTGCAGACAGACTCTATTGGATTTGCCACCCAACGGCAGCCATTACGGCAGCTCACAACAACAACAACTGCGTCGGGTCGATGATCGTGTTGCTTTTAATCACACGAAGCCAGAATAAATTGAATAACGACTTCTCCAACCTTATACTTTTCTCCAGAGTGCCGTGGTTCATTGTTTATTCATGTGTTTCTGCAGCATTTACCGACCGCTGCAGTGCTGGCTGCTCTTCCACAGAGTGTATTCTCCCGTTAGCTCCCGTTAGCTCACACTGCAGCGGCCGCTCCAAGTATTCACTGTCCGACTCACACAAGCAGCTGATGCATATCCCCAGTTCCCCTTAGCCTAAGTGAATGTGTGTCAGTCTGAATTTACACTGTTTGGTATCACAACGCTGTTATGAAAGTTTCTCTGGTATCAAACGGGTGATGTTGGCATAGCAACCGAAGCTAAACTGACTACTTGCATCCGATAGCTGCAATAATACAAAACAACACGTCTGCCTCTCTCCACAATGATCGATAACAGCGAACGGATGGTCAAAGTAAGGCACAAATAAACAGAACCACACGAAGCCTGGTTAGTGCTGCCTGACTTTATAAAGTGTGTTTATAGGCACTACTGCTTGTAGGCAGGCATAACAGTCGACCCATGTGCAGGGGAGGTGGGTTTAGTTTCCTGCACGCCTCGACGTAAGAGAGACGTAAGCGACGTCACCTCTTAGCTCCAAAGCTCTTGCCTCTGGACCGACAATTTTTTGGAGCTGGAAATGAAGCGGATTCCGGAGCTAAGAGCCGGCGCAGCTCCGGTGTGAACTGGAAAACCCGGCGCTTTTCAGGCTCTAGCTCCGAGCCGGAGCTGAAAAGGCGCTAGTGTGAAAGGGGCAACAGAGGGTGACTGGCTGTCTACATGATGTGGCCTGCCGACATGGCCACTTTCATTCAGGTCATAATGCCCTCGATTGGTCTCGTGCAGGTCTCGTGTCATTCAAGCTCGGGAGTGTATGTGTTTTGCGAGCGAGCGAGAGAGAAAGCGCGCGCACCGGTTACGTGTATTGTTGTTGTTAGCATCTGGTGCTAGCTAGCTGCGCTAACGGATATCATGAGCTGTCAACAAGGTGGAGGAGAGTCCTCTCCTGTCAGACTGAGAGACTGATAACCTCAGCTCAGGTGAGGTAAAGGACTCTCTGAGTGTTTAGATAGTTAACTTAGTCTAAGTTCTCTGTGGGTCTCAAACGGTTTGGTCACCATTTATGTAAACACATATTTCCTTTTGAAGGGGGAGTGATTAGTAAAATACAATAATAATAATAATAATAATACAAAAAAAGTTAACTAGGTGAAAAAAGGTAAGATAAACTTTAAAAACTTGTTGACAGCTAAAACTATTTGCTGCTGCCTCAAAGGAGCAGGAGGGAGAGGGGGGAGACGGGTGAGGCTTATTCAGGAGCACAGACACACTCACAACTATAAATGAACCAAAAACAATTAAATAAACAAGTTTCAATGTTTTTTCATATTGGATATGGTAGGTTATTGGTTATGGCCATGTTCCTATGATTTTATGATTATTTAAATGTATACAGTTCTGTTTCATATGGATGTAGTCTCTTTATTTCCCCCTCAAAGTGCACCAGATTGATGCGTTTAAGTCCAACATTTAAAAAAAATCTTACCAGGGGAGCATGCCCATCTAGAGGATTTGAGGTCCACCTCCACTTAAAATATGTTCACATGGATAGGTTCCTAAATAGATTTGCACATTTTTTAAAATTAGTAACCCATGTCCATATGTTTATTCTGGGGTAGTAGATTTAAAGTTTAGGGCTATCACTATGGGCAGCAACGCTGTAAAAGTTGACAAATAAATCCAGGAAAATGGCACAAAAGAAAACTGGTAGTGGCCTGGCTGGGTGTATAATTCCCGGCCTGACTTATTGTCCCAGTCCGGCCCTGCTATAGGCTACACTAAAGACATCTAATAAAGTATGGCCAAACAATGCAAAGGCGCACGTTATGGTATACAGGCTCCATGTGTAACCGCTTTCAACAAAATACTAATTTTCACCATGTAGCCTATACTGCAGATAAGGCGAGGAGATCAGTAACAGTGTCTCTCCCTGTCCCTCAGATCGATGAGCTTCCAGAAGGAGCGGTCAAACCGCCCGCCAACAAGTACCCCATCTTCTTCTTTGGGACCCATGAAACGTAGGCCCCTTTCTACCTCATTTCTGCTCAGAAATGCTCTGATCTTTAGTACATGGAAGGCTACTGCCATGCTCCTCATCACAGAGCGATAGTGTTGCACCACATGAGACTGGAAGAGATGAAGCTAGAGATTGGTGATGAAGGTCTGATGTTGGAAGAAAGTAGTCTCTTACAAAGTCATACCCATGATATTGCTGTGTTGTCAGCATGTGACCTAACTATCTGACTTTGTTCATGTGATTACAAGAATATACCCTTACATGTTATCATGTGACCCAGATAATAACTTCTTACTCTTTTTCATTGAAAAAAAATCAGCAGATGTTTCAAATAATCAGTAAACAAGCATATGTACTGCATGGTGAAGTATCTGTAGTACAGTACATACAGACGTTTAAAATGTTCTTTCTCCCTCCCCTCATTCCTCCTTCCTTCCTTCCTTCCTTCCTTCCTTCCTTCCTTCCTTCCTTCCTTCCTTCCTTCCTTCCTTCCTTCCTCCCTCCCTCCCTCCCTTCCTTCCTTCCTTCCGTCCTTCCTTATTTCCTTCCGTCCTGTCTTCCTTCCTTCATATATTTTCCTTTGGAACGTTTTGCCAGATGTAACTCCTGAAACATATGGTGGTGTTCATGACAGTTGAAGTAATAGTAGTGGTGCTACATTTCTCCCCCCCCCCCCCCCCCCCCCTCCTCTAGTGCATTCTTGGGCCCGAAGGATCTTCTGCCCTACAAAGAGTACAAAGACACATTTGGAAAGTCCAACAAGAGGAAAGGCTTCAACGAGGGCCTGTGGGAGATCGAGAACAACCCCGGAGTAAAGTTCACAGGATACCAGGTCACTCAGCCCACTGTGGGAGAGAAGGGGGGGGGGGGAAAGCTAATATCATTTCAGTTAAAATATGAATTCATCCATCGCACTTTAACCCCATCGTCAAGTGTCAGTAACTGGAACTGGCCCGATCTGCTTTGAGCTTTGCAAAATAAATGTTGTGCCTCCTTTGTCCACAGGCCATCCAACAACAGTGTTCAGAAGAGGGTGGGGACGTGGCTGACGGCAGCAGTGAGGGTGACTCTTTGGAGGAGGAAGATGACAAGGACAAACTGAAGGGGGACCAGACCGGATCCAAACGGAAAAAGACTGCCACCTTTAAGGTACTCTGCAGCAGCAGTGAACCCACGAGAGGACCAGTCACTTTAACAGCAGCACTGATGCACTGATGAGACTAGATCACAAGGGATATCATAGTTAAGAGGCTACATATGAATATAGAAGGACGCTTTGATCTCATCTTTACTTATTTGGGATTTGGTAAGAACGCTACAAATACAGGTCATAAGCTGTTGGGAAGATATACCCTCAGATACGGTTTCCCTTTATAAATCACAATCAACTCGCAATGCGGCGCAGCTTTTGCTTAACGCCCATATTTGCCTATAAATAGTCAAAGAAACGCCCGTATTAATATTCATTCTGACTGACTGCAGGAAGGAGAGCAGGAAATGAGGACAGAACAGCTGAAAAGACGTCTCACACCGTGTCAGATGTTGGTTCTTTTGGGAGGTGGAGAAACATCACATTGTCTGGTGGATGCAGTTTGAACAGAGCAGCAGCATGGAGGTCGGATCGTCACCAACATGAATAAATAAGTGGTCCGAACAAAGTTTTCTGACACAGCCTTCCTCAGGCAGTGTGTCAGTGTGGTTGTGCCGGGACAGGAGACCCCCCCCCCCCATGATGAGAAACTAAGAAAGGATTAGGGATCCCTACGGAGTGGAGTCAATTCATGTTTATTTTTTTATTTGGTGGTTTGTGTTTCGTCTCCACTGCAGCCTGTGTGTCTCACCCCCCCCGCAACACAACTAATGCGTTATATCAGCTGTACAATTGACCACACGGTGTTCTTAGTTTCCATACCTCCTGTGTTTTACGAGCGACTTATCAAGTCTTGGCAAACGGCATAAAACACGATTAAACATGATAGTATATAAAACCATGCTCATATCTACAACCTATAGAAAAGCAAAACGGCGTCAGTTTAGACGTAATTCTGTCCTCCTGCTGACCGCATCATTTATGAGATAACATTTCATAACATTAACACAACATATTCGAGGTGGTTTTAAAAAACATTTCCGTATTTATTTATTTCTCCAGGTTATGTGTGTGTGTGCACTGAGGAGTCGCAAACAGGCGTTTGTTTCATCATTTTAAGATTGGCTTTAATCAATTTCTGAAAATGAATTCTTCATATCTGATAAATGAGAGGTAACATTTTATTTATGGTATTATTTCCACACATTTCTCTCATCCTTCCTTCTGCCAACGGGGTCGCAGTTTCTCGTCTCTCCCGTTGTTGTGCTTAGTGCGTACGCATGGGTTAGAGTTTGCGTGGAGGACCGCACGTTTTCCCGTCAATTTCGTTTTTTATAAATCGCAAACATTGCGTAGGAACTGGCGTACGCCGTCTTTTGAGCGTACGCACCGTTTATAAACGAGGCCCCGGGGAGTGGAGAAGGGACTGGAGAAGAACCACTTGCTTTTGACTAAACGTTACAGTGTGACCTTGGACACACAGGTTGACACTCGCACCTCTCAAGGTCTCGCTCAGTAAACTTGAGTGAAAACTAGACGCCTCTGAAACGTGTCTGTTCCATATCACCACACTTGAATGCAGGATTACAAAGCCATCCTCATCTTTGCACGACGTGACATGTTCCCGTATCCCCATGAACATGCGCTGCACTCTGTTAGCATCAAACGGAGACTGCCTCTGAGCAGGACTTCAGCCAATGGGACTGGTGAACAATACGAGTGCAGTGAGCTCAGCGTTCTCCTCTCCCCAGGGCCGTATCCACCATCGAGGTCACCGAGGTCCGGACCTCGGTGATATTCTCCAAGCTGTGTATATAACAAAACTTGTGAAATAATTGCACTAAACGGGGTTCTTTGTAGCACTTCCATTTACTGACGATGGGGGCGCTGCATAACTACGTAGCCTCGATGAAAGCAAACAGAAGAAGACGGCATGTATCAACGTGTCACTACCCCATCTGCAGCCCTGCCGATCTGCAGTGCGCATGTGCGAGATGGTCCGCCATATTGGACAACTCCGTACGGCAACCCAAGTAGGACACTTGACACAGTGGCTTTTAGCAAAGCTCAAAAAGAAAACGAGAGAGAGAGAGATGAGTTATTGTTGTTACAACGTGACCTCACTATTATTTAACAACTCTTTTTATTGGGTTCTTTTATTTGGGGTTCAGTACATTGTCAGAATAAGTGAGGAATGAATTTAACTTCTGTTTGGCAGCTATCATACTGAATACATATTTACTGTGAATGTGTGCAGAAATGTAAGGCGTATAGCTGTCTACTCCGCCACTTCAACCTGGACTTCCACTGCTATGCTGATGACACTCGGATCTACCTCCGCACCAAACCCCTCCATAACCCGCCCCTCACCCACATCGACTCCTCTCTGACAGCTATTCAAACATAACCTCCTCAAACTGAACAGCAACCAAACAGAACTCCTCCTAATCGGCTCCAAATCCACCCTCAGCAAGGTCACCAACATAACGCTCACCATCGATGGCACCATTGTTCCCCCTCCAATCAGGCCTTGGCGTACTCTTTGACCCCACCCTCTCCCTCGAACCTCAAATCCGCCAAACAGTCAAAACCTCATTTTTCCACCTCCTCAATATTGCAAAAATCCTCCCCTCTCTCACCCTCTCTCACCCTCTCTCACCCGCCCCGCAGCCGGACGACTAATCCATGCCTTCATTTGCTCCCGCCTCGAGTACTGCAACTCACTTCTTTAGGGCATCAGCACTACATCCCTCAACAGACTCCAACGGGTTCACCATGCAGCTGCACGTCTCCTCACGCAGACCTCACCATGGCATCACATCACCCCAGTCCTCAAAGACCTCCTTGTCTCCCATCGCATCAACTACAAAGTTCTGTTCTTATCAACCCCCACGGTCCCTCAGATCCACCGCAGCCGGACTCCTGTCCACTCCCACATCCACACTCTGCAGCTTTGGGGACAGAGCCTTCTGAGTGGCAGCTCCTAGGCTCTGGAACTCCCTCCCCCAAGATCTCCGTGACTCTGAGTCCCTCACAGTCTTTCGGTCCCGCCTCAAAACACATCTTTTCAACTCTGTCTACCCATAACCCCCCCCCCTCTCAATCAACTTCCTCTTGACTGCCTTTTTATTTATTTGACTATACTTACTTGTTTGCCTGTCCTTGTTTGTCTCCCCTCCCTCGTACTGTAAAGCGTCTTTGAGCTGTGAAAAGCGCTATATAAATAAATGCATTATTATTATTATTATAATTGTAAAACAACATACATCGATTGCAGTTATGATGTCATAATAACAAGGAAGGAAGGACGGGAGGGAGGGAGGAAGGAAGCAAGGAAGGAAGGAAGGAAGGGAGGGATGGAGGGAGGAAGGAAGGAACAACTGTATATAAAACACAATTTTCTTACATCTTTGTTCTCTTTTGAGAATCAAACAAACAAGTGAAATGAACTAAATGGCTGAATTGCTTTTAATTCACTGGCAGGAGCGACAAGTGAGGAGGAGACAAGTGAGGAGGAGACAAGTGAGGAGGAGCAACAAGTGAACAACGAGGGAGAGATTGAACACAGAGAAAGAGTAGAGGACAGAGAGAGAACAGGAAGAAGACAGAGAGACTAGAGACGATGGAAGAGAGGCTGCAGGTTAGGGAAAGGAGAGAGACATGGAAAGTGAATGTTGACAATGTGTTGTGATCATGTTAGCCTCTTCTGCATGTCCAGATCATTAATAGTAACAATCAACTGATTCTCATGTATTACACTTTCAAAATAATGTATGCTGACACTGACATGGTTTGAAATCAATATATTATCCATTGTGTGACCCCCACAGGACTTAAAAAGCTAGATCTAGATCATGAAAATCTCTTCCTTTTGTGTCCTGGTGAATGCTAATGTGTAGCTTCTCTTCTCTGCATCCATCTACATTTCATTCAGCCAGAGATGTTTGTTGACAGCCTCTCCTGGTGATCGCACTGGCTTGAAGCTGTTCTCTGTGTCTGACCTTTTTCTATTGGATACATAAAGAAATAAAAGCGTGAGGTTTGTGGTGCTGCAGAGCGCTGCCACACTGTTTCTGTATCAATGTGAGAGCCGCTGCTGCTGTAAATGGAAGCAGGTTGAAAAAGTCACATGCATCCTCGCTTAGCAACCGCTGTTGCCTAGCAACTGGGCCCCGTTAGGCACAGCAGACGTGGTGGATCCGAAGGAATGTGGCACGGTGTGTGTCCTGTCACATCATCTTAACTTTGTGTGTGTGTGTGTGTGTGTGTGTGTGTGTGTGTGTGTGTGTGTGTGTGTGTGTGTGTGTGTGTGTGTGTGTGTGTGTGTGTGTGTGTATGTGTGTGTGTGCGTGCGTGCGTGTGTGTGTGTGTGTGCATTTACACGAGGTACATTTACCAACTAGAATCTCCTCAGCTGAGAAAAGATTCTGTGTTGGTGTATGGGGATGCAAGAGGGGGCATTCATTTGGTTGTGTTCAACACCCCCTCTAGACACACACACACACACACACACACACACACACACACACACATTGCAAACAAACTGTATGTCAAACTGCTTCATTCCAACCTGGCCTCAGCACACCACTAGCACAGAACTCGTCTGAGTGGAAGAGGGATCAAACACTGCTCTCACCCCGCGGCGTACAGCGTAGGGCATGGCTGCAGCATCTGGGGAGTGATACTTTGAAAAGGCTACGGGAAATAACTACTTGCTTTTGACTAAATGTTATACATTGCACACAAACTGCATGGCATACAGTGTACTGACCAATGGTACAATTATTATATTTTAAAATTGAGCTTGTGACGCATTTAGGCTTTATGACTTTAATATAAATTCTAATCCGTATTTTCAAGGTGTTTTGCTGATGAAAAAGTGAAATAAGTCACTTTATATGAAACGTATTTATTGTAATTGACTGTATTGACTATGTGTCTGTGGCAGAAATCCCCCAAGCTGTCGCGGATCTCATCGGGACAGGACGACCGGGAGAAGGATGGGAAAGATGAGGACCAGAAGAGCGGCTCAGAGGGAGGAGACCCCGACAACGGCATCATCCAGAACACCAAGGTGAGACCAACAGCTTATGTATTTAGCACACTAATCATTCATCAAGGCTTACTCAACACTGCACACTTTCAAGTACCAGTCCTACAGAGTTCAGCCCTGATTGGTTTAGGGTTGAAGCAGCACATGTAATACTACAGATGGTGGAATGAACTACGTTGATTTACTGAAGTACTGTACTTAAGTACTATTTTGTCATACTTGTACTTTACTTGAGTATTTCCATGTAATGCTACTTTATACTCCTGCTTCCTACATTTTGGAACATGTATTGGAGTTTTTACTGCTCTACACTAATAGTTACCAGATACTGTTTACATCGGGGGAACCCAGTCGGTCAGTGCGGTCGACCTGTTGGGTTCCCCTGGTTACATGTGAAACACATGACAGGACAATCAGCTCAAGATCGAGTCCATTCAAGTAGAAGTACAGATACTTGTGTACAAAAAGACTTTGGTAGAAGTACTGATTCAACTTTTTACTTAAGTAAAAGAACAAAAGTACACACTCTTTACTTAAGTAGAAGTACAGATACTTGTGTAAAAAAGTACTTTGCTAAAAGTAGAAGTACTGATTCAACATTTTATTTAGGTAAAAGTACAGTCTCTGAAATGTACTCACAGTAAAAAGTAACTTTTAAACTGGCTGTTTTTGTGCAAAACTAACTGAACCTTACATCATATTAATATAATTGAAAAGAAGCTTAATTTCAACTTGTATTACTGCCATTCTGAATGTATTCAGTGTGAACAACAAAGTACCTGTATTTGCTGTCGCCAACATTGTAGATGGGTTCCTTTGCCTTAATATAGGCCTAAACAAATCCAACTAAAATGATTATCGTGCATTTTCTGCACCCACAACTTCAAACCTCTCCCTTAAGTAAGGCCATGGATGCGGGATGTCTTGCTGGTGGTCTGATGAATCGCCTCTTTCGATGTTATCTTCATTCGTCCTGTCGCTGACTGTACCTGCGTTACTCTTGGATACTATGCCGTTAGACCTTTCTCCCGTCTCTGCCAAGCTGCTTCGTCATACGTCTTTTACGTTGTTTTCGTCTGTCGGGCATGATCTGCACACCATGGCTCGTCTTCTCTACTTGTCACATCCATTTAGTTTTAAATCAGTCTTGATGTCGGGGAAGGCCCGCAATGATGCTAAAATATTTCGTAATTCACCTCACATGCATTAAAACGAAAGTAACGAGCCTGTTTTGAAAATGTTAAAATGTAGGGAGACGCATGTTTCCACAGGGACATACAAAGTCATTATGATACTTAGCTGTTCATTGACAGAACAAAGCAACCTTTCTGATTCCTTTTGTTTTCCTGGTGTATACTTATGTAAAAAGTCGTCAGAAAAATAAATACATAAGTAAAGTACAGATACCTGAAAAATCTACAAAGGTAAAAAAAATATTAGCAATAATGCTCGCTCATTTGTGCTATGCTTCACAGACCAAGACAAGGCATGAGTCCTAATCGAGATGAATACCGAAAGGATCTTCTATAACCCCTCGCTTCAACTGTTTGAGTGGCATTCACATTTTCTGAAGTGATTTGTATTCCGTACTTGAAATGACTGCACCTGTGACTGAATGTCTGAAACACCTGTTCGCCCCCGTATCAACATTACGTGATGATTTATTAAGAACATAACAATGTGTTACTATTGATCTACAAGTGTAGTTACTACTGTGCTTTATCCTAAAAACAATTATCTACAGATACCTCTTTTATGTTTTATTAGTATTCCGTAGTATTTGAAATGCTTCTGTTGTTACTGTGTTTCTTAATCCTGATCTCTCCCTGAACCAGCTGCTCCGAGAACAACATTAAGGGAAGAAAGCCTGAAGGAGACACCATTCTCTGCACGTGAATCTACAACCTGACTTTTGATCAGCACCATCTACTGGGTGCCACGGTCACCTCCACCTCCCGGCTGACCCTCCTGTAAGTGACTGTACGAAGCATCCATACACACTGCCACTGGTGTCAGTCATCCTCAGGATGCCTGGGCTTCATGCTAAGGGCTGTGTCAGAAATCAAAGCAAAGCCTTTCTCACCTCTCGGAAATACACTGATTAAGAATTGTAATCACTTTTATCCAGCAACTATTTCATTATAAGATATTGTTAACAACATGTGGAAAATATTTTATTTAAAGGGGCATAAGTACATAACTTGAACTATGTTGTGTTTTATTGGCAGCCGATATAGAGCCTTTTCTCTACCAGGCCCAAACTCTGTAGCCCAATCAGAATATCAATGTTTGAAATTGTGGGTCTGCCCCTTACAGCATCTAACCGTGGGAAGTCATTGTTGGGCGGTTGGCTTCCTTTCCCCTTTTTGATAACAGCAATAGTTAACCTAAATCTGTTGCTTCACTGGAACACTCCATTGAGATATATAATACACTAGCTTCCTGGTAGCCCTTTTCCAGTGAGCCGGGTCGGATCCAGTGACCAATTGCAAAATAGTTTTCGTTGTTCTCGGCCCCAAAAATTGGTTCAACTTAAGCAGCGACTATTTGCTCGGCAGCAAAGAGCTGAATAGGTTGGAGTCTGGGGCAGCTCATGGCGACAGTAGAAAGTTGTTAAATTGTGTTATGTATGTTGGCTCTACTTTTTGTAATTAAATGGTCAGATAGCTTCAATGGCTAGGCTAACTTTATGGGGTGTCAAACTCAAATACACAGCGGGCCAAAATAATAAAAATGGGTACTAGTGGAGGGCCGGACTGCTTCAATGTTTATTGCAGAACTTATTGAAATGAACTTATTGCACATATTAAACCTGGAACTAACTAAGCTTAAATTATTGCATCTTGGGAGCAAGGTCATCAATGTTTGGGCTCAGGCTCTGAGCGGAGGAGACCCTCAGGATGGAGTGAAGGTGTGCTGCAATATACCGGCGGGCCAGATCTAATAGGAATTACAAATGATCCTGCGGGCCGAAATTAAACCACCAAGGGCCGGATTTGGCCTGCAGGCCTTGAGTTTGACATACAAGAGAAACTTCACCTTATACAATCCTCTATGTTGCCAAACATTGTCAAATAAAACTGAAAATAATATTTATGGGGACAGAAGCGGACGTTACTGGTGAGACAGTCCGATAGCAGCTGGCTGGTGTTCAGAAATATAGCAGTAATATGAGCACAGCTCCAATGCAGTCTGACATGGTTGTTATTATTCAAGCGTAATCGGGGACGTCATGACGACAGGCCTATGGTCACTTGAAAGAAAAATTGTTCATAACTTGTCCAAAAGTTGAAGCAAATATGAACCAAATTGGCCAAGCACTGACCCAGAACAGAAGTCATGTCAGTGGCCGAGAGGTAATCAGGCTTCATACATTATCGTTTGAGCAAGACTTATCACATGTGCTCAGAAGGTCACTTCAAGTAGTTAGTGAAACGATGGAATAGTCACAATGGAAATACAGTATCAGTGCATTCACTCTGTGTGTGACAGGATGTAATACAATGGTTATACAACATGTCACATAAGGCCAGATGAAACCATCTCACAGTAGATAGCCATCCACCAGTAATCATACTTCATATACAGATATACAGATATACAGATACTGCACGACTGATTACGTCTGTCAATGTGTAGAACATCATTTGATAGGTTCTACATACTGTATTTATATACTCTCTTACCATCTATGATATATGTTGGGTATTTCAGTGTACTGATCACTGTAGTTGTAGCTTGAGATAGCTTTTTTATATTAGGTAATTATGGGAGGGACTAATGGATTATTTAATAACTGTCAAACATTATTCATCACCATATATGTTACTCTTTTATGTAACCAGAAAAGGATGAATGGAAATACAGATACATGTATCAAGTGTTGTGCACAACTGGGTTACACGTCGTATCTCAGATGTATCTGTCTATTTACTTTTGTTGTAGTGATACATCTGTTCTTCTGTGTATCTGTGGAATAGATCACTGTATATTTCAAAGCTTTTATAGTGGCATGCTCTACTGTACTCGAGATGATTGTCATAGGAACGTGTTCATTGTGTCCTAGTTTAAAGGCCTTTTCAGTCCCCAGATATCATCGTCTCTGTGCAGGTTTAAGATCACACGGTACTACTGTGTCTTCTAACTCTGTGCCAGTTGCCTTTACTTTGCTTCTGTTGTCAAGAGATAAAGACCTACTTATGTTGTGATGAGGCCCATTCTGTGTGTAAACTCATGCTTCTTTCATTTCCTTTATATCCTTTTATGCTTATATTTGGAACATGTTTTGCGTTTTCAAAATGTGTTATTAACTATAAACTGTTTTTGCTGTTTATGATTGCATTTTTATAAAATAAACTCATTGGGATCATAATGAGGCTTTCGTGGTTATTTCCCACTACAAAACTAAAAGTTTGTTCCTTTCTAATGGCGCATTCCACTGCAGCGCGCAGCACGGCTTTTTTTTGCTTTTCCTCTAGGGGTAGTTCCGGCTAACGGGTACTTGTTCACCTTTTTTCTGGCCCTCCAAAATCGAGGTTCTTACCGGGCCAACAACCGGGCTGAATATGCTAAACTAGTGACGTAAACACTCGACTGCTGATTGGTCAGAGAGAATCGCTGGCAAGAGGGGGCTACCTACAACCAGGGCCGCCTTAATGCACGGGCTGACCTGGACTGAAGCCCAGGGGCCTACGGAGATCAGGGGCCTATCATGAGCCAATAAAAAAGTTTAAAAAAAATGTAAATAAAAAAAAAAGTTTTTTATTTCAGATGTTTTTAAAAAACATTTAAATAAACAAAGTCTTGGCTTTCAGAATATGAAACTTTTATTTCCAAAATCACATGATAAATACATTTTTGAAGCTTGTAAAGGGAAGATGACAGCTCTCACTCG
This sequence comes from Pseudochaenichthys georgianus, assembly GCF_902827115.2. Lineage (NCBI taxonomy): Eukaryota > Metazoa > Chordata > Actinopteri > Perciformes > Channichthyidae > Pseudochaenichthys > Pseudochaenichthys georgianus. The sequence goes on along the minus strand of NC_047505.1, from coordinate 2,598,139 downwards.
CCACTCACTCCCCCTCCCTCCGGCTGACATTATGAATGCAAGGCGTATAGTAATCATAGTTAACACGGCAGGGTGCGTTACAGTTTGTTTTCATCTGGTTTCAAATAAACAAAGTCTTGGCTTTCAGAATATTAAACTTGTTTCGGCAAATTCAGATGATAAATACAACGTTGAAGCTTCGGCATAATTACAAGCGGAGAACGGAGTAACTTGACGTCACAGCGGGCACAACAACAGCCGGGGTTTCTCGTGAGGGTTTTCCCCGGGAAACAAACACAACACACACAAACGCAAAATTACACAAACACACACACGTACACACACACACACACACACACACACACACACACACACACACACACACACACACACACACACACACACACACACACACACACACACACACACACACACACACACACACACACACACACACACTCGTGAGCTTCCCCCAGACCAGTAATCCAAACGCAAATATCTTCCCTCCGTAGTATTTTGATCATTTGCTCCGCTAATCAATCAGATCGATGGATTCCAGAGATGACTCCGTAACAGTCAGTGGGCACCACTTAACAGCCAATCAGAATGAGAATATGTTTCACATGTGACTTATTCAAATTGCGAGTGATTGAGTGACAGATGAAGGTTGTTTAGGAGAAAAAGTTTGAGAAGAAAAAGTTTGAGAGTGGCGCTCGGGAAAGGAAATTGTTGAGGGAAAAGTAGTTTCGGGGGTTTCCTCATCCTGGCCTACAGGTTATTTTAAACCTGTAGGCCAGGATGAGGAGGAAGGACAGATTAGTTCTGTACCGAGCGGTAGCGGTGCCGGCCGCTGGGCCTCAGAGCCAAGTAGGCCGTCTGATAGTGATGGAGTAGCGGGAGAGGAAAAACAGACAGGAGGGAGGGAGGGGAGGAGATGGAGAGGACGACGAGGACTTGCTACGTGGAGGGGAGCCAACGGCAACCGGACAAATACATGAGGGAGGCCCGATACGTCACTCATCTGGAGGAGAGGACCAGGCGCGCGTAGAGCAGAGTGGAGAAGTGCGATCACAGAGCCTGCAGAGGCTATAAATGACTTTGATTTGTTGTTTAAATGGGGGGCCTACAAAACCATCAGCCCCAGGGCCTGATGGCAGGTTAAGGCGGGCCTGCCTACAACTACAACAAGATGAACATATTTTACCGTGATTTAATTGTAATACACGTTTCAAAATGATGCCGAAGTAACAACATACTGATACCGGTTAGTAAAAACCATGAATTAATGCTTTGACAAGTCTGCAGACAGACGGCAGGCGAAAAACCTTTTAAAATGCGTGTGTGGAGATCGGATCGATCAGGCTAAGCTAACACAGTATATGCTCCGACCGTCCACACTCACAACAACGGCCTACAGACATAAATAAAGCAGCGACTGTATTCCCCATGACACAGGCAGTCTATGGTTTGTACTTGTTTAACTTCTGTCTAGTTTCTGAACAGATATGAGGAGCTGTGGCTCTGGTGCTAACAGCTAACGGCTAATGTTTTTGTTTTGTGGTTCGCATTGAAGATGACGTCACAGCAGTTTTACGCAGCACATCGCTCCGCCCGCCGAACAGCTGATCGCCCCGCCTACACTGCGTTACTATAGTTACTACCCCAGTAACTAAACTGTAATGGAAACGCCTCATAAAGTGAGCCTGGCCTACCAAGGCCTAACCATACCGTACTAAACCGTGTGAGGCCCTGCAGTGGAAAAGTGCCATAAGGTCCTACCACTTGGGGGACAAAAGTATAAACATTTTCAAGGGAGGTTGAAAAACACTGCGTTGCTGTGTAGCTCACCTTAAAGGGGACCTATCATGCAAAATGCACTCTTGTACATCTTTTATACATGAAGATGTGTCCCTCCCCGGTGTGTCAGGGAACTCACCAAGTGTCAGAACACAGAACCCTCTCTCTTTTCCTCCATACCCAAATCTCTAAAAACAGGGCTGCAACGGATCTGATACAGACTGATACAGATTTGAAAATTCTCTGACGTCAGGAACGAGGAGCTCCGCCTATATGGGCACCTCTCCACCTATCAGGAGGAGACAGCCACGGCCATTGCCGTTCGAAAGCGCTGGAGACGCTGTAGTACATATGCCAGGCCTGTAGGTGGCGCTGTAGTCTGCCACAAAAGCAGCAAAGAAGACTTCTCAGATGCAGCCCTTGCAAAAACAGGGCTGAAAAAGAGCAAATAGAGTGAAATGAGGCATGGCTAAAATGCAGGATCTGTTTGGTATTATGAAGGGAAAAAAATCGCAGACATGTTTTATATAGGTACGGCTCTACAATATATTATTCAAATATAGCATGATAGGTCCACTTTAAGTTTGAGCTGAGGCCACAGTTATGTTACCATGTGGTTACCATGCATCCAGTTACAATTCTAAAATTAGCATGGTCGCTGATGTCTGATTCACTTCTGATTTCTCACCAAATATTAGCATTTTATTTCACATACATGACTGGATATATAGTGTCATCTACTGTGCATCATATACCCATAATATACTTTATATCAGTAATACTCATACTGTATATACAGAAAGCTTACACACCTTCCGGCGCAGACTGAAAACTCATCTCGTTCGACTCCACCTCCAGCGATAGAATGACAAACAAAGAACTGCTAACAGAGCACTTATATACTAATAAAGGACTGGCTTACCTAAAGCCAGTTGAGTAGCACTTGAAATACTTGGCTCTATGAAACCTGATGTACTTATATGATTCTGTTTTCTTCAAGGTTGTGTCTTCCTGGTCGAATGTACTTGTTGTAAGTCGCTTTGGATAAAAGCGTCAGCTAAATGCAATGTAATGTAATGTAATGTAGGCCTATATTAGGTATAAGTTATGAATCACTATGCCAATTTATTTTTTATTAATTGACTACTTTCAAATTGCACAAAAGAAGATTTTGTGACTGTGATATTGTCATATCTTTTTAAGATGCATTGCATTCACAAAACTGTACAGGTGTGTAGTTGAGATGAAGTCTGAGAAAAGTGGGCGAAGCGGGTACATTGGCCCCCTCACTTCATGCCATCGGTCCGAGTGCTGTTGCCCTTAAACTCTTGTGATCATATAGCAATGGCCAGAAGTAGAGTATATTTTCAGAGGAGGCAGGAACCTGTCTGCGCAGCACCCTTTCCCCATGCGCAGTCCGCGCGCAGCATTGTCCCTCGTTGGCACTCGCACGTTGACGCATGCGTAATAGTTACAGAGATATTCGGCGCTGAAAAGGAAGGAGCCTACTTTTGTAGTGGTGTACAACCAAAGCAGTATTAGCTAGGGGAACAGGAGTGTCCACTATAACAGCGTCTACTTAGTTCCTTTGCTTTCGAGCATCGTGACAAAGTGCAGAGGGTAGAACATGGCGGATAAAGAGGGTAGGTTTACTAGAACTACATATGGTGGCCCGTTTTCCTCGTGCACCGCTTTGTGTTAGCGGCACGGCCGTTTAACACTGCTATGGGTGCTAGCATCATATGCTAGCTTAGTGAAGCCCTATCAGCAGGAGTGTCGATGCTTTGAGCATGTCTGTGTGCTGTTTTCGGTTGTGTGTTTTAAAAATAAGGTCATGTCAGTAATATGCTCTGTTAATTCATTCTAATGGCCCAGACAGGAATGAATTGCATTGAAAGTGTGTGCATGTTGTGACGCTGCCCCAGCCCCCCCACCTACACACACCGTGACGTCAGTGGGTGGTCGCGAGCTGTAAAAGTTATGAAGGGAAAACGGTTAATAATATAGAGTAACCACCCTATCAGCTATTTTTTATTGACGTTGTTATCAAACTTCTGTCACATATCAGCGTTAACATGTAAGTAAGATAGCTTGAATAGTTTAAAATAGACCCTGATGTAACCATAGCCTGTATCCCCTGCGCATCTGCCGGGCTGAACCTCGTTTCTCCACCAGCACCAGCATGCTTATACTATGTAACCCTAGCCTGTGTGTGCTCAATACACAGCACATCAATCTGCTGATTATACATACACATTAGTTGCCTCTGTTTGCTGTACCTGACTCCATGTTGTTCTATTAGTGTATGACGATGCAGTGGAAGAAAGGGTCATCAACGAAGAGTACAAGATCTGGAAGAAAAACACACCCTTCCTGTACGACCTGGTGATGACCCATGCGCTGGAGTGGCCTAGTCTTACCGTCCAGTGGCTCCCAGATGTCACCAGGTAATTTGACGTGGTTTGAACACTAACGGCAGTGTCAACAAGTGTCGTGTCAATCTACTTCTTATGGCCTGTGTCCTCCGGCCGCTGTCCTAGCTGAGTGGCTCTGCACCTGCATAACTCGACATGGTTAGCTCAGGGTTCTCCTTTTGGGTGTTTTCCTTCAGCATCCAGTTCTGGTGGTCCTCTCCTGGGCTCGCTAACAACACAACTGTGCATCAAAGTCAACATCTGGCCAGGAGTTGGACAGACACAACCCATTATTGACATTTTTATTGAAATTGCAATATTTTCCTTTTACTATCGGAACTCTCTAACAGTCCAGGCGTGTCTGTGAGAACTTTAAAGCCTCTCATGTTGAACTGAAAGGGAAGCCATCTTTGTTACAAAGCACAGATCTAAAGCCTCTTCTGCTTGGCTCTCTGCAGGCCCGAGGGGAAGGACTACGCCGTTCACAGGCTGGTTCTGGGGACCCACACATCAGATGAGCAGAACCACCTTGTGATTGCCAGTGTGCAGGTACCAAACGACGACGCCCAGTTTGATGCCTCGCACTACGACAGCGAAAAAGGAGGTAGTTACACCTGGCGTCACATCTGAATAGCTGCTTGTTAAACTAATGGCCAGGTCGAGAGTGTAGGTGTGCATTGAGCACTGTGGCTCAGACCTTTGATGAAGTGAGGGAGTCATAATGTTTCATTCAATGGTTTGTGCTGACTCTGTTATTCTGTCTTCCAGCAGGTATGTTGATGGTGCCCTGCTGTCGGGGGGGGGGTGACTGAAGGCTCACTGCTCTGTGGGTGGAAGTGTTAGTATGTTAGTCTGGCTTCCGAATAATCTTAAGGTACAGTTTACATTTCCTCACACACAAAACCGGTCGAGCATACATTTCAAAATAAAGGGGTATAATCTTAGTTTGGGAGTCTCTCCTTTTTCATTTCAAGTCCAGCCTTCAGGTGGTGCCTGAGCACCGCTGCCGAAGCTTTGCCCAAAAACCAGCTCTGAGGATGGCACAATTACATATCGGGTTTCTGTCATCTGGAAATACAGATTTTGGCAAGCATGTCGTTCCTCGTAGTGAAGTCTACTGGCCTCTGTAGCACTTAGAAACTTACTCTGCCAGCAAAATACAGAGATGCTTTAACTGGGATTTAATGGCCAAAAACAACTCATTGTTTGTTTGTTTGTTTGTTTGTTGTGGCCAATACCAATATGGTAGTTGCTAATGTGCATCACACAAAGGCAAAAGGTTTTTATTTGAGATAGTGGCCTGTATAATATCGACAAGCATGTGGCTTAGAAAAACCATTCAAAATGGTTGACTAATGAACTGTTTCCCGGCACATTTGGTTGCACTTGTGAATAAAAGCGAGAGACACACAGGCACACATCAGAAAGAGAGAACGCAGTGAGGCTAGGATCCTGAAAGATGTCGAGACCAGGCTCCACGTCATAGCACGCAATTTCCGCTCACCGCAATAATTGATCATGTACGAGCTAATAGAAGATCAGCCCCACTAACATGAACTAACTGACCAACTGGTGTCCACGGACCTGCTCGGGTGTGCTAAAGTCTTATTGGATCTCTTATCAGAATTCGGTGGCTTTGGTTCTGTAAGTGGGAAGATTGAGATTGAAATCAAGATCAACCATGAGGGGGAGGTGAACAGAGCGCGCTACATGCCACAGAATCACTGCATCATCGCCACCAAGACCCCCACCTCTGACGTGCTGGTGTTCGACTACAATAAGCACCCTGCCAAGCCAGGTGAGATCCCTGCTGTGCTCGCATACTGATGCACTTGACTCCAGGTAATCACACACCCTGAAGGTAAACACAGTCTTGCTTTGTGCGCTTCAGATCCCAGTGGGGAGTGCAGTCCTGACTTAAGGCTGAAAGGTCACCAGAAAGAAGGGTACGGCCTTTCCTGGAACCCAAACCTCAGCGGCAACCTCCTCAGTGCCTCTGATGACCATGTGAGTGTACACCTGAAAGATGCCTTTGTAGCCCTGGTTCTAGAGCAGAGAAGAGGCCGGTCCAGAAAGAACCCCCTTAGACGCTTCGCATCGAGGCTACCGGAGCACCGTGTGGCTGTTGCCCTGTTCCATGCCATAACTTCATTTCAGTTCCAATTCATGTGCAGCCCTATTACGCACACGACAAATGGAAGTACTTCAATACTATACTAATGTACTGTACTCAAGTAAATATACGTGGTTATTTTCCTCGTCTTGGCTGTGTTTTAGCCTTTGCAGTATTCATCCAAAGGTCTGAAGCCTCATGTACTCAAAGGGAAGGAGCCTGCCTTCATCCTAGACCTCCTTGTTTCTGTTACTTCATTCAGTCCAATAAACCAAATCTAACGTGACAGCTGCATTATCGACACACAGCTCCATGTCGTTTCCACATGTCGCCATATATTCATTATATTAAGTGTTTTAGTGTTACTTTGAGGTTCTTTGTATATTTACATTTGTGTGTAAATGCCTAAATGTGTAAACATACCTGGCAATGAACTTGATTGTGATTCTTCATCTTCTGCACAGACAGAAATGTGCTCTCCAGTGACTCACTGTGGCTTCTAGAGCAGCACCTGGTGCCACAGGACGAGCTGCTAAGCATGCTCATCTTTCGTATATCATCAGAACTGTAGCCCCTTCACATTCTGTTCATCGTGTTAGTTCATTTGTTAAATGTCGTTGATTTACCAATACTAGCTCTATTGTTCAGATGGCACCTTTTGAAGAGGAAGGTAGAAACAGTGCCGTCAGAGCAGCTCACCAGGACACGAGTGCACCTGTTTAGTGCTGTACCATTCACAACTCTCTGAGCTCACTCGGCGATCCACCAATGTGGATCAGCTGTTACATTGCCTGCTATAATTGCCATGCCACTGCGAACATGAGATGATCAGAGTTGAAAGGCACTTGTTTAGCAGGGATTCCATCAGCCCGCCCTTTAGTGTAAGTTGCGCTGACGGGTGTTGGTATGACCAGTGGTCAAAGAAGTGACTGATCCCCATTTCCTTACTCGGCAGACCATCTGTCTCTGGGACATAGGGGCGGGCACAAAGGAAGGGAAGATCGTGGACGCCAAGACCATCTTCACCGGACACACAGCCGTGGTGGAGGATGTCTCCTGGCACCTGCTCCACGAGTCCCTGTTTGGCTCTGTGGCTGACGACCAGAAGCTCATGATGTGAGTGAATGCTGAGTGTGCACTTTGTGGTCTGGTTCTGCCCAACGTTTGTGGTTTTGTGCTGCTGCCTCTGACTCTTGAACCCTGCCCCAGATGGGACACTCGGTCCAGCACCACGTCCAAAGCCAGCCACGCGGTGGACGCTCACACTGCTGAGGTCAACTGTCTGAGCTTCAACCCCTACAGCGAGTTCATCCTGGCTACTGGCTCCGCTGATAAGGTACGGGAGAAAACACTGGACTCTGAACTCAAATGCGTTGAATAAGTGGGACTGAATATTTCATGCTAAGCTTGTTTTGTATTTCAGACTGTGGCACTGTGGGATCTGAGGAACCTCAAACTGAAGCTCCACTCCTTCGAGTCCCACAAAGATGAAATCTTTCAGGTTAGAACTTCAAAGCTTCAAAATGTCTTGTTAGAAAGAAGGTGTCATTAATATAGAAAACACACCTAGGTTATGTTAAGCTGTCAATTCAATAGTCATAGTCTCGATGTATGGAATCACAACACACCACAGTCAGGGATTGGAAACGTGCTCCAGCTAGCTCGTGCTGTGGAGAACAATGTAAATGCAATCCTGCCAGCCAGTGAGCACGAGAACTAGCGGCTCCTGTTCCTGCGTTGGACCGGGTCATGGTGCCGACATGAAGTAACACTAAGATATCATGGACTTCATTTTGTTGTACATTTACCGTTAGGCTTTAGATACCTGTGGCGGTCCACAGGAACGCTGCTTCTGACCCCAAACAGGCAGAACCCCGTTTGTGTGAATGCTTTCATTTATGGAACACAATCCCAAAGTGTTCCAATGTACGGTTTTGTGAGTTTTTACAAAGCGTACATGCATGCCTCCATCACACTGAGGTGCAGTGACTGAGTGTCCCCCCCTCAGGTACAATGGTCTCCTCACAACGAGACCATCCTGGCCTCCAGTGGCACCGACCGACGCCTCAACGTCTGGGACCTCAGGTAAAAACATACCCATAATCCATTTCTTTAAATGTACATGCAATTGTTTTGGACAGTTTGAACTAAATATTCAATCAGCATAAGCACTCTGCTCTCTGGCAGAGCAACACGCTGATCGTGGAGGCTTCATTCTTTCCCCGACAGCTTTCTGACCATGAGTCGGGCTTTAACGCAGGAAAAGAGCAGTCAGTGCTCTGAAGTTTCTAATGGGCACTCAAAATGAAGCGGGCATTTCTGTATTCAATTTAGCAATGTCACTATTGGAGCCCCCCAGCTGGTTTCTCATGTATGAGTCTACCTCCAATTCTGACTTGTCTGTTTCCTAACATCACATGCATGTTGATGCTGATGTTTACTTTACATTTGATGACATCGAGCACAGGGTTAATACTGCAGGGTATTCAAGTTGTTAACATATGGCTGTAATGATATGCTAAATAGCTTAATACAACAACAAGTAGCTTTTAATAATGGTGACTAGCGCTGCACAATATATCGTGTCGGGACGATAATCACGTGGACGTGCGATTTAAAAAAAAAAAAAAGATTACATTTTCTTTTTTAGAATTATTAAGTAGGCAAATGAACTCAAACACGTCATGTTACAATTATTTTTGCTGCTTGCTACAAAAGGAAAACTTGCACGGCTCTCATATCAGGGGGACTTGAGTGAGTGACATGCAGGCTCTGCATTACATTACATTGCATTTAGCTGACGCTTTTATCCAAAGCGACTCACAATAAGTACATTCGACCAGGAAGACACAACCTTGAAGAAAACAGAATCATATAAGTACATCAGGTTTCATAGAGCCAAGTATTTCAAGTGCTACTCAACTGGCTTTAGGTAAGCCAGTCCTTTATTAGTATATAAGTGCTCTGTTAGCAGTTCTTTGTTTGTCATTCTATCGCTGGAGGTGGAGTCGAAAGAGATGAGTTTTCAGTCTGCGCCGGAAGGTGTGTGAGCTTTCTGCTGTCCTGATGTCAATGGGAGCTCATTCCACCATCTTGGAGCCAGGATAGCAAACCCACGTGTTTCTGCTGATGGAACTTGGGTCCCCCTCGCAGCGAGGGTGCAGCGAGTCGTCTGGCTGATGCAGAGCGTAGAGCACGTGCTGGGGTGCACGGTTTAACCATGTCCTGGATGTAGGAAGGGCCAGATCCATTTGCAGCATGGTGAGGTGACGAAAGCCTGGACCAGAGGCTGGGTCGCTTTCTGGGTCAGCTGGGGACGCATCCTCCTGATGTTGTAAAGCGTGTATCTGCAGCAGCGGGTTGTAGCAGCGATGTTTGCAGTGAAGGACAGGATGTTATCTAGGGTCACACCCAGAGTCCTTGCAGTCTGAGTCGGGGAAACAACAGAGGGGCCGATGTTGATGGTCAGGTCAAGAGAGGGACAATCTTTTCCCGGAAGGAAAAGCAGTTCAGTTTTGTCAAGGTTGAGCTTGAGGTGGTGAGCAGACATCCACTGAGAGATGTCAGCTAGACGAGCAGAGATGCGAGCGACGACCTGGGTCTCTGAGCGGGGGAAGGACAGAATTCATTGGGTGTCGTCAGCGTAGCAGTGGTATGAAAAACCATGCGGGCTAATGACAGATCCGAGCGAGTTTGTGTACAGGGAGAAGAGGAGGGGACCGAGAACAGAGCCCTGAGGGACCCCTGTAGTTAATTGACAAGGGTCGGATTCGGACCCTCTCCAGGTTACCCTGTAGGTGCGGTCTTTGAGGTATGAGGTGAGGAGGGAAAGTGCAGAGCCTGAAGGAGGATCTGATGGTTCACCGTGTCGAATGCAGCAGACAGGTCCAACAGGATGAGGACAGAGGAGAGGGAGGCTGCTTTAGCCGTGTGCAGTTCCTCAGTGACAGCAATGAGAGCAGTTTCTGTGGAGTGACCTGCCTTGAAACCAGACTGGTGCGGATCCAGAAGGTTGTTCTGATGGAGATAACAGGAGAGTTGTTTAAAGACAGCGCGTTCAAGTGTTTTAGACAGGAACGGGAGGAGAGAGACAGGCCTGTAGTTTATAACATCAGACGGGTTGAGAGTGGGTTTCTTCAGGAGAGGGTTTACTCTTGCCTCCTTGAGAGGGTTTGGAAAGTGACCAGAAGTTAGAGAAGTGTTGATGAAATGGGAGAGAAACGGTAGAATATCAGGAGCGATACTCTGAAGGAGGTTTGAAGGGATAGGGTCCAGAGGACAGGTGGTGGGGCGGGCAGAGGTAATGAGGGTAAGAACCTCACTTGTGCCCCTTTCACACCAGCGCCTTTTCAGCTCCGGCTCGGAGCTAGAGCCTGAAAAGCGCCGGGTTTTCCAGTTCACACCGGAGCTGCGCCGGCTCTTAGCTCCGGAATCCGCTTCATTTCCAGCTCCAAAAAATTGTCGGTCCAGAGGCAAGAGCTTTGGAGCTAAGAGGTGGCGTCGCTTACGTCTCTCTCACGTCGAGGCGTGCAGGAAACTAAACCCACCTCCCCTGCACATGGGTCGACTGTTATGCCTGCCTGCAAGCAGTAGTGCCTATAAACACACTTTATAAAGTCAGGCAGCACTAACCAGGCTTCGTGTGGTTCTGTTTATTTGTGCCTTACTTTGACCATCCGTTCGCTGTTATCGATCATTGTGGAGAGAGGCAGACGTGTTGTTTTGTATTATTGCAGCTATCGGATGCAAGTAGTCAGTTTAGCTTCGGTTGCTATGCCAACATCACCCGTTTGATACCAGAGAAACTTTCATAACAGCGTTATGATACCAAACAGTGTCAATTCAGACTGACACACATTCACTTAGGCTAAGGGGGACTGGGGAGATGCATCAGCTGCTTGTGTGAGTCGGACAGTGAATACTTGGAGCGGCCGCTGCAGTGTGAGCTAACGGGAGCTAACGGGAGAATACACTCTGTGGAAGAGCAGCCAGCACTGCAGCGGTCGGTAAATGCTGCAGAAACACATGAATAAACAATGAACCACGGCACTCTGGAGAAAAGTATAAGGTTGGAGAAGTCGTTATTCAATTTATTCTGGCTTCGTGTGATTAAAAGCAACACGATCATCGACCCGACGCAGTTGTTGTTGTTGTTGTGAGCTGCCGTAATGGCTGCCGTTGGGGAGCAAATCAGCGATGTAAACGGTGACGTCATGACGCAGCAGGGGCAGCTCTGGGGCGCCAGTGGGCGGTGTGCACAGAGCGGGAGCTGGAAAGGGAAACTGGAGCTGAACCAGAAAAGCTCCCGCTCGGAGCTAGAAACTGAAAAGCGCTGGTGTGAAAGCCGCATTGGAGAGAGAGGGGAGAAGGAGGTCAGTGTGTGGGTGGAAGGTGGCTCAGGTGACCCAGCTGTGAGTAGAGGTGAGTCAGAAAAAGAAGAGCGAATATTATCAACCTTTTTTTCAAAGTGGTTAACAAAGTCGCTTGACAGAAGTGAGGAGGGGGAAGGGGCTTTGGGGGGGTCCAGGAGGGTGGAGAAGATGGAAAACATTTTTTTAGGATTGGAATAGGAAGATTGGATCTTATCTTGAAAGAAAGTGCTTTTTGCCTGAGAGATCGAAGCAGAGAAAGAGGAGAGGAGAGCCTGATAGGTTAGGAGGTCGTCATGGTGTTTGGATGTCCACCGTTTCCGCTCTGCTGCCCGAAGGACGGTTCTATTAGCACGCAGTGCATCATCTAGCCAGGGAGCAGGAGGGGACTGACGAGCCTGCCGAGATGTGAGAGGACAGAGAGAGTCCAGAGAGGATGAGAGAGTAGAGAGTTTCTGCAGCAGAGTTTGGAGGCAGGAGTTGGAACGAGTCAGAGGAAGGGAGGGCTGAGAGCACCAATGAGGCAAGGGTAGAGGGGGAGAGGGAACGGAGGTTACGGCGGACAAGTGCAGGATGCGAAGAGATTAGTTTGTTATGTTTGGAAAGGGGTAGAGAGAATGAAATGAAGAAGTGATCGGAGGTGTGGAGCGGGTTTACAGAGAGGTTAGAAGTAGTGCAGTTCCTTGAGAATATGAGATCAAGGACACTGCCAGCTTTATGAGTTGGTGGGGACGGAGACAGTGAGAAAGCAAAGGCGGTTAACAGAGATGTTAGTTCGTCTATCTTCCCCGTCTGGAGGTTGAAGTCTCCGAGAAGTACTGCGGGAGGGCCAGACTCAGGGATGTGTGAGAGGAGATGATCTAATTCCTCCAGGAAGTCCCCCAAGGCGCCTGGTGGACGGTGGAGAACAACAAGGGTTCATTGTATAGGATGGGTTACTGTGACGGCATGGAATTCAAAGGTGGAAGCTGCTTCCACAGCAAACCACCGATCACAGTCAAATCTCCAGAGCAAAGGGACCCGGTGATTAAAGGTAGAAACACTGGATAAAGTGGTTTCATGTGTTTCTCCAGGCAGGCAGTTCGGCGCTGCTAACCGAGCTAGCTCAGCTTGTTGCTCTGATAACTTCAGATCCAGACGTCCGTGACTAAAATCCTTCATCCGGTTAAATATAGTTAAAAAAATACCAATTGTATCATTAAAGTTCAAGAAAGGGTGGTTTGCGGAAGAAAAACTGTCTTTTCTTCAATTCCTGTATGTTTTCAGGGGGGGGGGAAATCGCAAGTTTTTTCCAATATCGTGCAGCCCTAATGGCGACCAACCAACGCTCTGATGTTAAAGAGGAAAAGGCACACTTTACGTGATGTTGTGTTAATCACACCTTTTGATCACTTTTCTTTCATCTAGTAAAATCGGAGAGGAGCAGTCGGCAGAAGATGCTGAGGACGGCCCCCCCGAGCTGTTGGTGAGTGGTGCTCTGAAATGACTTTTGAACACACACAGCAGGGTGTGAGGTGACGATGATAATGTCTTTGATATTCTCATGATCACATGACACATGACATTACCTCTGGCTCTAATTTCCTCCTTTCCTCCATCAGTTCATCCACGGGGGCCACACGGCCAAGATCTCTGACTTCACCTGGAACCCCAATGAACCCTGGGTGATCTGCTCTGTGTCCGAGGACAACATCATGCAAGTCTGGCAGATGGTGAATACAGCCGCCGCTCACACTTCAGCTTCCTGAGGAGATATTTCAGGGTTAGAGGGTTAGTTAACCCTGGTGTTGTAGTCGAGTCAGTCCTCGAGTCCGAGTCGCCCACGGAGAGTCCGAGTCGGGGTGTTTCTCTGCACGTCTTTAGACTGAGAACAATGGGGGCGCGTGGTATGGGAACTCGCCTCACAGCTGCTCGAGACTATATCTCTGTGTCGGGTCGTTAATGTCCAAGTCCGGGTCCATCAGTGCGCGAGTCCGAGTGCAGGACTGGAGTACTCCCGAGTCTGATAAATACCCCACTGATGGGTGGGGAAGCTTTTGTGTGAAAAGCAGTTTGTTATACTCCAACCTCTCATAGCTCTTTGTGGTGCTCACCATCACTGAACCCCTCCTCAGGGAGGACCAGGGGTTCTGAGGTTTCTCTTATTGAACTCTGTCAGATGTGTGCATTAATGTGTGTGTGTGTGTGTGTGTGTGTGTGTGTGTGTGTGTGTGTGTGTGTGTGTGTGTGTGTGTGTGTGTGTGTGTGTGTGTGTGTGTGTGTGTGTGTGTGTGTGTGTGTGTGTGTGTGTGTGTGTGTGTGTGTGTGTGTGTGTGTGTGTGTGTGTGTGTGTGTGTGTGTGTGTGTGTGTGTGTGTGTGTGTGTGTGCTCCCTGTCTTCTCTCCAGGCCGAGAACATCTACAACGATGAGGAGCCAGACAACACCCCCGCTTCAGAGCTGGAGGCTCAGGGATCATAACCCAGCTTGGCATTGGTCTCCCTCCATCAAGCCCCCCCCACCCTCCATTCCCTGAGCTCCACACCCAGCCCGTCGTTTCCCTCTCTGACTTCAAGTGTACTCCCTCCGCTCTAAATGAACAAAGTATAGAGTTAGACACAGCCTGGACTGTGGCTCAGCAGCAGGAGGAGGTTCTGCCTGTGGAGCTGCTAGTGCCTCCACAGTCCAGGGAGCAGAAGCCCCTGGTGTTAAGGTCGGATCATCCTATTGGGCTGGTGCAAAGACAACATGAAATCAAGAACATCTCTAGCTAGTAGGCTGCCCTTAAGACACAGATATGTTCTGAAACCTGGACAGTAGAAGACTGAACTGAAACGGACCACACCTGTCCAGAGTGAACACCGTTAAAAGCCAACCTGATTTCCCACGTATAGCTGTTTTTCCTCTTCCATCACCTTCCTAAGTGGCTGTTCTTTGAAGAAGAGGCTGTGTTGCTCTTCACAGGGTACATAGGCTGCTCAGTTTGGTAGGGTGAAGGCTGTGGGACTCAATTAGTGCACTTGAGGGAAACGGACA
>NC_047505.1:2455954-2575954 GCF_902827115.2 Pseudochaenichthys georgianus | reverse complement strand
AGAAAGACAGAAATAGGGTTCCCCGAAAGCAAGTGGCTCATTTAACACTGATCGTCTTCTTGCCCTGTGGTTTAGTGTAATGGCCGACATGTTTAAGCATATTTTAATTTCTGCTTTGAATTAAATTCCACATGCAAACCGACTCAAAAGGCGCTTTCCCACCGCAGCACTTTCCCACAAAGGTTCATGAGAACTCTTTAGTTCTCATGAACTAAGTTCAGATCGCCGACACCTCCTCCTCTCCCATGCTTTCTTTTGTGTTGCCATAAGTTAGTCTCTCTGCATTTCTGCGCTGGGCTAATGCTAATAATGCTAATAATGCTAATGCGAGGATAATAAAATGGCGGCTTGACAAAATCTTTCTGGAGTTTGACGGGGCGTGGTTTGCAACCCGCCCAGCCAATCAGACATAGGAACCTTTTCCTCCCACGAAGGTCCCTGCTTTTGTTCTGGCTCTTTTTGGTGTGAACGCAACATTTCGGAACTAAAGGGTGAAAAGTACTGCGGTGTGAACGCGCCTACAGTTCGCAGAGAAGAGGCTGCACGTTGGGACTGAGCTGCTTGAGAGGCAGGAGTAGCACTCGTACCTCTTCTCTGAGCTCATACTGCTCGATGAGCTTCTTCAGCTTCTCAGCCAGATCCATGTTCTCCTGCCGCAGCTTGGTGTTGTGGGAGCTGTGCTGCTCCATCTGCACCTCGATGTCGCTCAGCGTCATCTGGAAGTGCAGCATGGCCTCCTTCCTCTGCTCCTCATACTCCCTGGACCGCTGGGCGTTCTCGTCCTGCAGGGGACAGAGAGTGAAGGGACACGGTATTGGATTCGGATGAGATTTCTTCTCACCATCTCTGTAAAGCCACTTTGAGGTCCAAGGATCCTCCATACCACTGAACACACACCACATTGCTGCAGTGCTGCCTCTGCATGCGAGCAGGAGCTCTGCTTGGCTGCGGCCTGGAGGAACACATCTGCAGCTTCCTGACATTTAGACACCTCTCTTTCAGAAACTCTACGTTGAAGCAAGAGCTGAACAATGAGCGTAACCATGGTAACTGTCAAGTGATGAGTTTACTGAGCTGGGTGGGTCCCTGGAGCTGTTTGTTTTATCCACATGTTTGAATGGGACTGATGTGAACGGCAGCACAACCTTTGACCTAATGTAACAGTATACATGCATTGCTGTCCATGTTTATAAGGCCTGCATGAGACCCGGCGATAAGAACACGCGGGACAACGCATCAAGTGGGCTTTTAGAAGTCCATTATGAACATACTG
Source organism: Pseudochaenichthys georgianus (assembly GCF_902827115.2). Lineage (NCBI taxonomy): Eukaryota > Metazoa > Chordata > Actinopteri > Perciformes > Channichthyidae > Pseudochaenichthys > Pseudochaenichthys georgianus. The sequence goes on along the minus strand of NC_047505.1, from coordinate 2,574,681 downwards.
TAGTTCAACATCAGTACCATCTGCGAGAGCTTCAGAACTACACCCCCCTGTCAGTGCAGTCGGATCTGCCCAGCACAAAGTGCTGTTGAGTTGTCCCTCACTACTCAATGAACCCATCCCTAAGCAGCCGATGGAGCGCAGTGTGGACAGCAGATGGCGGCCGGCTACCTTCAGGGTCTTGTTGTGCCGCTGCAGCTCCCTGCACAGGCTCTCCAGCTTGCTGCGGGCCAGGATGGCCTTGCTGTGCTCGCCCTGCAGGTGGATCTTCTCCTTCACTATCTGAGACTGTTTCTTCTGCACCACTTTCAGACGCTTCTGCTGGCAGCGGCTCTCCTCCAGCTGCACACGGAAACATCAAGAGGATTGCATCATTACAACAGAACTCACACATGCTGTGCGTATACACGTGTTACCAGGGGCGCTGCCTGCCCCCGAGTCAGGCCCGTCAGAACCCGCCTGCTACAGAGCCGGGTGACACATCAGTGCACACGGTCTACACAACATTCTCTTTGACATGGTTCTAGTAGAAACCCAAAAACACCCTCTTGATGAAAGAAGCGTTGTGCACTAAGGAAATAAATACACTGAACTATTTCATTGTTTACCCGTTGTGTCTCGTTAGTGGTAAGCAAAGACGGCTAGTGAACTTCAACAGAACTTTATACCAGAGAAATATGTCAACTTAAAAGCTGCAGAGCGGTCTTTCATTCTTAGTACAGGACGGTGTACTCTGAAGAACCTGAGACTGCTGGAATACTAGATACCCTGTTCAAATGCCCATCTTCAGCTCACCAGGTCTGCATACTTCTTGCACAGAGCAGCGAGCTTCTCCTCAGGAGTGGCGAGGGAATTCAGGGCCTGCATCAGAAGAACAACCTCCTTCCCTGCAACGCAAACCAAAAGCACAATCACACAAGCGGAATGCACCGGAGGTGGAGCCTGCGCAGCCCGGAGGTGGAGCCTGCGCAGCCCGGAGGTGGAGCCTGCGCAGCCCCGAGGTGGAGCCTGCGCAGCCCCGAGGTGGAGCCTGCGCAGCCCGGAGGTGGAGCCTGCGCAGCCCGGAGGTGGAGCCTGCGCAGCCCGGAGGTGGAGCCTGCGCAGCCCGGAGGTGGAGCCTGCGCAGCCCCGAGGCGTCTCATCCAATCTCAAAGTGAGCTGCAACATCAAGAGGGAAAAGGTCTGGACACTGGCCAACGCCCGCTTACAGGTCTGGATGCTGCAAGACAACTGCTGAATCAGCAAGGAATAGAGAATAGCTTTCATGTGATGAATACGTATAATAATAATAATGTATGTAAATACTGCAGCAATATGTTTTCCTCCAAAGTGTCTCAATAACATAGTAGTATATTCTTGTATTGTAGATATATAGTCTGAGTGTTAAAGTAAGGGATAATGCAGCGAGCCGGTCACTAACCCTGACGGGGGACCAGGATCCCAACACCAAGGGGGGGGGCCGAAGGGGTTCTCTTCCCATTCATGACCAGCCCACTGAGTCTCTTCCAGTTTACTAGACCACTATATAAACCAACAACATGTCCACAATACAAATACCCAAGTGCAAGCAATACAAATGAATGTTTTGCTTACGCTTGGAAATAACGGTCCTTTCGACTGGAGAGCAACGGCTGACACTGCGGCGACCGTCCAAGTAGACTGTTCTTTTCCGTCTTTAAACATTGCCACAGTCTGTGGCCTTCTTCTCTGCTCTTTACTGGGGACACGTTAGCCCTCATGAATGCAAACATTATGCCGTCCACAAATATAGAGATGAATATTCAAATGAATTCATTTAGTTTTCTGATGGAGGAAAGCTGTAAGCGTTTGGTTAGATTGACTGGACTGCTTTCTGTGGACTGATATGACTGCACGTGGTCCCTTTGCTGAGAGCTCCCTCAGTAACAGCCTGCTTTGGAGAAAGGGCAGACTTCTGAAAGCCCACATTAACCAATCAGAATTGAGTATTTAACTAAGCTTTGTATTATTAAGTGATACATTAATTCCAGTGAGTATTGTGGGTCTGATTTAGTATGTAGTACGTGAATTGTATATATTTAAATTAAAAAATGATATACATATACTTTTATACTAAGACAAAGTCCACTCTCTATAATCTACTTGCCATCACAGTGTTCCTACCAAACGCCTTGTCCTCCCCGCTCTTCAGGTCTCCCCCGGGGTCCAGCTCCGTCTCTCCCAGGTCGCTGGGGCTGTCCTCTCTGCCTGGAGTCTCCCCCCTCTCCTCCTCAGCACAGCACAGGCCCAAACCAAACGCTGCCGCCACCTCCTCCTGATCACACACACACACACACGATCACGAAGCAGCAATATATAGCTCACACAGTTGTAAAAAGGCAGGGGCTGCCAAACAAGGTGCCCCTCCTCAGAGAGACTCACATTCACACACTGGTGGCCCTGCCCTCTGAGCAATATGGCATTAAGTATCTCGATCATGGATTCATCGACATGTCGCCTGAAGGGGCTGGGGATCAAACCACCGACCTACATATTGGTGGACGACCAATCACCTCCTCAGTAACATTCTGTTGGTTGAATGGAGCATCAAAACTGACAAGTATTGATATATCGGATTTGTTTTCTTTTAAATGATTACACATTTGTATTTTTAAATGTTTAAATACTTAAAGGTGGGGTAGGTAAGTTTGAGAAACCGGCTCGAGATCGCTAGAATTTGAAATTACACAACCGGAGAAAATCTGCCACTTCCTCTCAGAGCCCCTCCTCCAACACACACGAACGCGCACATGACCAATGAGGGCACGAGATAAGTTTGTGCCCCGATGGAAGGCTGACAGGCAGGTAGGCCATTGTACTTTTTACAGTATTACGGCTTCTACAGATGACATTTTTTTATGGATTTTTTGTCAAAGCACTTCATTGCTATCGGGATGTTAGGGGCATTCCATGGAAAATATCAAAGTGTATCTCGAGCCGGTTTCTGAAACTTACCTACCCCACCTTTAACTGTAGGTTTTTGATGAACAAAAAAAACATTTGTAAAAAAGGATGGTTTTGGAGTGAAGAGCCAAACCCATGTATTGAAAGAGCAATGGTGCTAAAAAATGACAAGCTATTTTTAGAGAAACAGTTGTATCTAATCCAGTGCAATGTACAGGATATTTCAAACAAAACTGTTACTTGACAGTATCATCAAGGGCATGAAAAAAGAGAGAGAAGAAGACCTCTCATAAAGCAGAGGGTAATGGTGCTTACCTGACATGGGCTGTCCAGGTCGGGGGGAGAGTCGCTGCCCCCCACTATTCTTCTGGTCGCCACATCGAGCTCACAAACTCCCGTTGCCTCCATTAGTCCTGATGACAAGCTAGAAATGTAAGGTAAAGCAGAATTGTTTGAAAATATGAACTTAATGACAGCATGGCCGTAAATAAGGTGGTGAGGATTCTCACTCATTTCATTTATTCAAACATCTCTTTCCATTACTCAATTCAAAGGGGCTTTATTGGCATGGTAGTTTCAGGTACCGGTGTTGCCAAAGCATGTTACCGAGTGTGAAGGCTACGCAGCACAGAAAAGGCTCATGACTCGATTGCTAGGGTTTAACCACAGAAAATTATGAACTATGTCTTTATTTTAGTTGTTAATATTAGCCAGAATTTGACATTGAAAACTTAATAACAGCATCCTAGCAGCTGAATCTGACCATCTTTGAGTACTTTCCCAATACAGACAACGCAGTGTGTTATTAATTGTATAACCAGTTTGTTGACGGGGACAATGGACTAAGCTACATGGGATCAAATCTGAGCTGATGTTCTCCAGGCTGATGTTCTCCAGGCTGATGTTCTCCAGGCTGATGTTCTCCAGGCTGATGTTCTCCAGGCTGATGTTCTACAGGCTGATGTTCTCCAGGCTGATGTTCTCCAGGCTGATGTTCTCCAGGCTGATGTTCTACAGGCTGATGTTCTCCAGGCTGATGTTCTCCAGGCTGATGTTCTCCAGGCTGATGTTCTCCAGGCTGATGTTCTACAGGCTGATGTTCTCCAGGCTGATGTTCTACAGGCTGATGTTCTCCAGGCTGATGTTCTCCAGGCTGATGTTCTCCAGGCTGATGTTCTCCAGGCTGATGTTCTCCAGGCTGATGTTCTCCAGGCTGATGTTCTCCAGGCTGATGTTCTCCAGGCTGATGTTCTCCAGGCTGATGTTCTACAGGCTGATGTTCTACAGGCTGATGTTCTCCAGGCTGATGTTCTCCAGGCTGATGTTCTCCAGGCTGATGTTCTCCAGGCTGATGTTCTCCAGGCTGATGTTCTACAGGCTGATGTTCTACAGGCTGATGTTCTCCAGGCTGATGTTCTCCAGGCTGATGTTCTCCAGGCTGATGTACACCCTCTCTGAAACTGGGCTTAGCTTGTGTGGTGTGGCTGGTTCCATGCAACAGTGGACATTTAGTTTAGCGGTGCAATAAGACCAGACAGCAAAAGTCAACCACGTGTGGTGTGGAGCAGGCTGCCTCTGTCACATAATATAAGTTATGCAGATGCCCCCTACTACCACGCCGGCTGAGTCATGCCTACACAATACAACGTTCACTGTTCACGTTAGCTTAGCAGCGTCGCACAAACGGTCACATGAAAGGCTCAGAACAGGTGATGATGTCTACACATGAAATAATAAACTACATAACCTCGAGGACACAAAACAGTCAGTGTAGCTAATTAACTTTGTCGTGTGTTGGTGTGCACTGTGTAAACTGATAAACTTCAAACCCCAACATATCTGATATTAGTGAACGCACAGGTACAATGAACTGTCAACTGAACAGATACACAACGGGTCGTTTGGCATCAGAACAAGCTGCCCCACACAGAGCACCTGAGACCGACTGCTGTACCAGCTACTAAACGTGTTGTTCACTTAATATACAACTCTGGGATTACGGCCTTCTTATAATTTAACGATGAGTCAACTCAAGATAACGTAAAAATATTTAACAAAGGGATACTTAACGGCGGTTCCCATGATCCCGGGAAGTAACGTTAACCAACTCCAAAAACGTTTGAATACAGATAAAATCGAGTTTAATTGCTGAGCCGAATTGAAAGATACACCATTCTACACATAAATGCGTTTACATGTATAGAGTTAAAGCAATGTGCTGTATAAGATCAGCGATGCAGCCGTAAACCTGAGACATGTTAAAGGGAGTCTGGTGTGACGTCCCATCGGTCAGCGCGTACGGTTCCTGGTTATGATAGCTAGCTATCGTTCGTTAGCTCTACGCACAGCAAGCCTTTCACTATTTATCACCTGAAATAAACTGCCGTTAACATATGAAGTTAGAGGGTCAAGCGTAAATCGCTCTTAACACCAGGTATTCGGGGAAAGGGTACATCACAATTCTAATGTAAGCTTACAAGTTTGCTACTGTTAGCCGAGCTAATGCTAATCTTGTGCTAAAAGCTAGTTGGTGGCTAGTCCTGATGGTTAATACTGAAAGTGAACTTTACTTTAGCAAATATCAAATGTGGGATGGAGAATACACAAGTCACAATTTCCGGCTGATAGTGACCGCTAATATACACCTTTTTAAGTTATATAGAAAAAAGCAAATACTGTGCTAAAAAAGCTAGAGCGTTTTTACCTGTGTTTTTACACTGGATGGAAGCAGGACACTGTCAGATAATTAGTACACTTCCGGTTAAATCTTTTCAAACTACAGCACTAGTCGAACTTGTGCAAAGAACATATTATAATCAAGTATAACAATTGTACTCAGTTCTCTATAAAATGCGTGGCAACACACGTTTGTTTCAATGTTTATCAGGCAATAAAGAAAATGCTAATGTCACTAGTTATTATGTAGGATTATTATAATAATCATACCATAATCGTTTTCGCTACTCTGGTATGTGAAGTAAATATCCAATTTTGTTCATCTAATACTATGAATAATATTGATGTATTTCACAGAAAATACACTTTTAGGCTTTTAGTTTGAAGGAAGTATACTCTTAGTTCTGGTAGTAATCTGACTACCTTGATGCAGCTGAAGTCAAACCAAAAGCAACAATCTAATGTATATCTATCTATCTATGTATACTACATATATATATATATCTATATCTATATATATATATATATACATATGATATGATATATATGCATCATATACACATGCAAGTATTGCTAATGCCATTGTTTTTAAGTTTTTGTATAGTCCTCAGTCTCAAATGCTTAAATTGTTTATGGAGGCATTACAATTTAAGACTGGTAAATTAACACTGAAAACTCCTGTTTTTGTTGCATTAAGTCATACTGGGATGTTTGCTGAAATTGATTGCATGTGGCACAGCCCTACCTAGAAAGAATTCCACCAGCCGCCAAGTGCTGCTTATACTCAATATTCATTCTGATGTATCATCTGACTCAGTCTCATTTCAAGACTCCATTTTAAAACCATACTAACACATATGCAAACCAGTTGGAGGTAGAACAAAGAACCTATGGAAATGTATCATAGTCAGTAACAATGTGAAGTATTTTGTTTGTATTAAATGGAAATGAAAAGACAATGTTATAGTCTTATATTGAACATAACTCACGGTAGCATTTAGGCCTAGGTGTGAAACTGGTTTTGGAGGGGGGCTTGTCTCCCTACTTCCGGCAAACTATTCTCAAAATATGAATTATAATGAGATGCAATAGTCATGGTTTAAGATAGAGGAATGGGGGGGTCAATATTGACCATTCATGACTTTGTTCTATGTTGTTACCATCAAGAGAAAACTGTTAAAAACTTTAAACAAAATAAAGTTTGAAATGTTTTTATGGTAGACCAGTCATTGCATGCCATAGGGGGGCGCCAGTGTTTTCTTATGAATGTGTCATTCTCTTGACCTAGCTGATACTGTCTCATAGTTGCTGTGTCGTTTTCGGTTTAGCATTTATTTAGGCTGATCGAGCCAATTACTTATTGGCCCAGTGTAACTTTACTAGATTAGATATTTAAAACTTGTTTAATTACATACATCTATTCAATCTACGATCTGTTTGACAGATCGTACGACAAGGGCACATATTTGTCAAAGCAAAGTTCAAGAGCTGCTCCCCAAAGTATCATATCATGCTATAAATAATAACATGGGACATAATTGGAAAAGCACACTTGCTCTGTCAAACATTTACGCTGTGCATGTGTGTGTTGCTTTGTTATGGAACAATTGTAAAGTTCAAGCTTGTCCAGTGTGAGAAAGCTCTCTGTTTTCCAATATTGGAAGACCCCAGTGTTTTTGCACTGTTGGTCTGACAAAACAACACATTTGAACTGATCTTCCTGTTGACTTTAGGAAGTTGACATGAAGACATATTCTAAATGTGTGATTATTATTATAGAATAATAACACATTTTTTATTTTACAAAAACAACATGTTTAAAATTCAGAATTTGATTTGTATTATTGATAGTTGTGATACAGGCGTTCATAAATGACCATAGCTCCCATTATTACACATTTGTAGAATATATCCTTACAAATGTGTAATAATGATTCATTACCAAAATGTTTTTTTGCACACGCTTGACCAAAGGGCAGGTCCCCTGGACCTCGAGTGAAGATCCGTGGCGCGTTGTTCCACAGCTGGAGGTGAAGTGATAGGAGCCGGAGGCATCACATTCCACAGCTCTTCTCCCGGTGCTGTAGTCATTTCAACGGGGAGGTTACCACTTAGCCAGCCAATGAGCACACGCCTGTGTGTTGGAGACAGAACCCGATTGTCTCACAGCAGAATATTGTTTTTAGATCGGCCGCCTATTGGTCGGACGCGTTGATCAAAGGCTCGAGACCCGCCCGTTTTCTCTCCTAAGTGAGGACGACGTTTTCCATTCACCAGACCAGAGAGAAAAAACGGCAGAAAGAGAACATCTACCACACCGGGGTTTGGTCGGGAAAAGGAAAGCCTCAGCTGCTATACCGGGATAAAAATACTGTACCAGGCGAGGATAACAGCGGTGTTCACCGGGCTCCCTTCACGGTACGTTCTGCCCTGCTTTTTCTGTTATAGCGGCTGATAGTTTGACTGCTTTGAGACACACTGGTGTCAAATGACGCCAATCATTTCCATCGGCTTTTGGAGTATCAGTCACCAGATAATAGACATACAGAGCATTGAAGGTTTAATGACTTTGCTGCTTTGTCCGTGATGTCTCCTGGTCCTCACATACAAACTACAGAGACACTAGTTTGGACTGTTGAAGTCTCCGTGAAGTTCACACAGCTTGTTCCTATGCTCATGGAGTTTTTCAAATGTCTGACTTGTTTTAGTAGATGTACAACTGTTCCAGAGAGTAGCCTGTAGCCCGTATAGTGAAACTCAGTCCCAGCTCCGACTGGGCAGAAGGACTTCTCCACAAATCACGTGTGTCTGTACATGTGTGTGTGTGTGTGTGTGTGTGTGTGTGTGTGTGTGTGTGTGTGTGTGTGTGTGTGTGTGTGTGTATATATTTCTCAGCTGCCTTATTCTGCAGAGAAATATATGAAGTGTTCCGAGAAAGTTGTTTTTTTCCCACATTAATGTCAGAATCAGATTCATGTTTATTAGCAAACGAGGGATTTCCTTGGTGTAAATGGTGCCGGCACACAGTTAAAGATCAACTGTCAGAAAGCACCATCAAATAAAACAATGATACAAAAACGATTAAAATGGAATATAGATTAAATATAGATATACCCGTACAAATTAAATATAATAAAATAAGGCTATCTCAGGTCCAAACGCTATGGCATATTTGATCACCTGTAGATTATACATTTAAATTCCATAATGGCTAAAATAAACTGTTGGTCTGGTGGTTAATGAGTGCTCTGCAAGCTAGTGTGTTTGTATTCCATTAAGGATGAGTACTTGTCATTTAGGGGACTTTTATCCAAAGTGACCGTTTTTGATAAAGATGAAAAATAGATTCTGATTTAACAGTTTTATACTGAAAGGGGGATTTACTCTAAGAAGGGATAGCTGACTGGGTATACCAGTTCCATGTATATCATGTAAATACTATAAAGCTTGTGTTCTCATTACGTGTTTCAGTATTTTGAGCTTGTGAAAAGTAAGGCATGATTGTGGACTACAGACATGCAAAGTTTCAAGCCAATCAATTCGTCAGGGGAAACAGAGGATGAATTCAATTCTATCAAACTCCATTCAGTGATTTTGTATTGGATTAAACGTCCGGCATCACCAGGCGCTGTATTGAACATTTCCAAACTATCCCTGGCCCTAAACAAAGGGGATTGGAAACCCCCTTAACAGGGTCGAGCAGTGATTCAATGATTCACCACAGTAAGTCAGGAGTGATCCAACAGGGCGATGTCAGTGTCCTTCTCACATTAGAGCTGAAACCATATGTTGAAAATCAAATCATCATTTCAGGATGTAATTATATACTCACGGGGTTTGTCGAGCAAAGCGCATGGTGTAGTATCAAACGATAGCTGAGGATTCTGGGTAGTGTAATGTCTTCGGCCATCCTAAACTCTGATACAACTATTTGTTTCTCAGAGTTGAAGGGGAAAAACACAAAAGCATTGCACACAATTTAAACCAATCAATGTTGTGTAATTAACAAAGGTAATCTGGTGGTTTTGAGTCGATGAGTCGTGCAGATATCACTGTAAAACCAATCGACAGTAAGGAGAATACTTACTTCCGGGTGTAAAACCCTCCGTTATCCAATGGGAATGGACGCTCACATTGCCTTTAAGGGCCGCCGACATGGACCGATGCGGTGCTTCCCTGAGTGTCAAATACCGCCGCCGATGGGAATACATTGCAATCAGTTGAAAGCTCTTTGCGTCCCTTTATGAAGCCGAAGGAGCCTCGGCGCGTCCCAACTGGACGCCACGGGACCCTGACCAAGCGTCGCTATTGGACGATCAGGGAGTGAGACTGCTGTGCAACGCCTTGCGTCTCTGTGCCCGGCGCGGCGCAGACGGACCCAGTGGAATCCAGGCGGCAGGCCTTGTAATGTTTGGGCTGAAAGAGACTACACTAAAGCCCCTAAATAATTACAAAGATGTACCCCCACCTCCCACTTCAGACCACTTCATCCCAAGGACTCCCACATTAACAGATGTTATGTTTGTGTGCTGCGTTCCAGCAGCAGCAGAAAAACATTTGGTTTTGATTTCTTTGGCAAAATATTGTGTGTGGTCTGAAGCCCGCTGAGTTAGCACAGCTGAACACTGTTGATCTCTAGTTGTTGTTGTCAACAAAACTGCTGCTAGTTTTCATTTAAAGCGGCTTCCCTCGCTCCAGCACTTCGCTCTCTGCCGTGGACGATATGGACACATTTGCAGAGAAAGAGACACTCAAGGTTTGACCATCCAAATGCCCTGTCCCCACTGAAGAGACACTGAATCATATCCAAACCACATGAAGGAAGGGAACATAATCTGAGCATCCGGAGGAACAAAACACCCATATGTTAAGTCGAGACCACCTTATCCGAGACCAAGACCAAGACTTTAAGAGGTCGAGACCAAGTCAAGACCAAGACCAAGACTACTGTGAATCCAACACTACACGATACACTTACAATACCATGTGGAAGACACCATAGTCAATTTGATCTGAAAGGACACATATACGTAAGATTAAGATATCAATTCAACTTCATCATATTTGTTCCAAAAGTTATTATTTTCATATAAAAACAGTAACATAGTAAGAACATAATATAAAACAGAATATAAATGTTACGGTATATAGGTCTAAGCAACAAACAAAACACTAACCAACCAGGAAGCACCTTTTTAGACAAACGCAGGATGAAGGAAAACCCTTTCACACACACACACACACACACACACACACACACACACACACACACACACACACACACACACACACACACACACACACACACACACACACACACACACACACACACACACACACACACACACACACACACACACACACACACACACACACACACACACACACACACACACACACACACACACACACACACACACACACACATTCTCTCTCATACACACACTCAGGAGTTTGTGTTCAGTAAAGGCCCTGTAAGCCACACACACACACACACACACACACACACACACACACACACACACACACACACACACACACACACACACACACACACACACACACACACACACACACACACACACACACACACACACACACACACACACACACATGTTGCGACATCTTCACTGCAAGATTGTTTGAGTGTAGCAGCCGGTATAGACCAGTGTCATGTTTACAAACATTGTGGCGCATGAGGGCAGAGATTCGTAGTCACGTTATTGGTTGAATTTTTTGAACATTGCGTTTGACATCCAATCACATCCCCGGCAACAGCCGTGGTCTTGACATAACATCTCAAGACCTATAGGTCCTAGACCGAGACAAGACCAAGACCAAATGCAGTCGTTTCTGAGACAAGACCAAGACCGTTAAAAAGTGGTCTCGAGACCGGTCTCGAGCACGACAACACCAGTTCACTGTATGCAGGCAGGTGGAATAGACTTCAGGGGGTTTCTAGTTTATAGGTTGAGGGCGCTAACGTCACTTCTAGGGATGGGTATCGTTTGAAATGTATCGATTCCGATTCCGGTTCTGCTTATCGATTCCGGTTCTTATCGATTCCCCGTTTCGATTCCAAAATTGTAAAAGAAAGAGGTCAAACGTTTAGATAACAAAAATATCTTTATTCTTTTAAGCTTTAACTTTTAAGCTTTTATGAACCATCCAGATCTCTCAGGTCTTCAGGGACTGGTCAGCTTTCTGTCCCCAGAGTCAGAACTAAACATGGAGAAGCAGCGTTCAGTTATTATGCTCCAAATATCTGGAACAAACTCCCAGAAACCTGCAGGTCCGCTGCAACTCTGACTACTTTTAAATCCAGGCTGAAGACTTTTCTTTTTGTCGCTGCCTTTAATTGAACTATTCATATTTTAGACTGCGCTGTAACTTTTATCCATGTATTTTATCTTTTAATGTTTATTTTATTATCTTTTCTTTTTAATGACTGATTTTAAATGCCATTTTCTTAATGGCTTTCGTTTTTTGTAAAGCACTTTGAATTGCCTTGTGTTGAAAGGTGCTATATAAATAAACTTGCCTTGCCTTGCCTTAACTGAAATTGTTACAAATAAAAAAAATACATGCACAATAGCTGTGCTTTATTTTAACCGAGCTATGCCTGTGGCAAGCTATTAACAGGCCTTGTCTTTTTCTTTTTTAGTGTAGTGGAGCTTCACTTCAGAGCGTTTACCGCGACCCATCTTTGGTGTTATGAAGTGACTGAGCTCGTGAACTGTCTACTGGAGGGCGGGGGAGCCTCGCTGTGGGGCAACTGTGGACCTCTGTCGCCTGTCAGCGCAATTTACATGATGCCGTTTAAAAAATGAAGGGCGGTGCCGGCCGTCAGCGTACCGACTACCGAGCCGGCCGTCAACGGCCCGCTGACGACCGGCCGTTCTGTGATTCTCCAGGTCCGCCCTGTATTCCACCGGGTCACCGCAGCGCCGCGGTGCAGACGGACGCACGGCGCAGACGGACCCGCTGGAATACAGGGTCTACCGCACTTAGGAACCGTTAAGCAGAACCGAAATTGTGTATTTTGCATGGGTACCCGGTACCCGGCATTTTCTTATCGGTTCTCATCTGGAACCGAGTTTCGGTTCCCTAACCTAGTCACTTGATGAATGAATACATCAGAGCAAAGCAATAGTTTCTTCATGTCTTAAAGCTGTTGACTCATATTGCACCTCAAACAACAAATACATCCAGAGTTACGGTTTCTTTACTTCCTCTACAGAAAAGAGGACAGTAAAAGAAACGATCTGATTCAGAAATCAGTTTCAGTGTAATGCTGCCTTCACACCGGACGCTATGCGATGTTTGGGGGCGGCGCGATTACATGTAAAGTCAATGCAGAGACGCGGACAGATGCAAATTCGCTCCGACGGCGAGCATGAAGCGGTGGACGCTGCGCGAATCACGCGATTGAGGCGATTGAACGGTGCCGCGTCAAACGCGAGCGTCAAATTCACGTGACGCTTTCTCGCGAAAGCCAATCAGCGGTGAGGATCTCAGCCTGCCGTTACTGACGTTCAACCAGAAAACATCAGCCGTTAGCTGTTAGCACACAGAGATCACAGCTCCTCATATCTGTTCAGAAACTAGACAAAAGTTAAACAAGTACAAACCACAGACTGTCTGTGCCATGAGCATATACAACGTTAGCTTAGCCTGGTCGACCCAATCTCCATTCAGAAAACAAGCATTTTAAAGGGTTTTTCACCTGCCGTCTTGTCTGCAGACTTGTCAAGCATTAATTCATGGTTTTTACTAATGGTTTTTTACTTTATGGTTTTTATCAGTATGTTGTTACTTCGGCGTCATTTAGAAACGTGTATTACAATTTAATCACGGTAAAATATGTTCATTTTGTTGTGGTTGTAGCTCCCGAGCCAGCGCGTCTTGTTTGAATGATGCAAGTAAACACAGCTGGCAGCCGCGGTGAAACTCGAGCGATTAGAGCGAAGCGAATATTCGCATCGTGTCCGGTGTGAACGCACCATTACAGCCCCTACACACGGCGGCGTGCATTGCCGCTTCAACGCTTCTGCCCATTCACTTTGAATGGGGTGACATCACGATTCGCCAAACTGCATTGTGGGAGCAAAGCAAAAGTAGAGCAATGTTTTACTTTTGACGCCTCGATGGAGGCGTCAGCCAATCGAATCATATGCCAGTACATGCTCTAGCCAATCAAACCGCATGCTTGTGTGTCTGGGGCGGGAGATTCATGTGATTGGTTGTTGGTTGAGTTTCGCCCCCCCCCGCCGGCAAGCGACAACGCACGGCGCCGTGTGTAGGGGCCGTTAGACTAGAGCGAAGCGAATATTCGCATCGCGTCCGGTGTGAACGCAGCATAAGCCTGCTGCCTGCCACTCGTCCAGCAGACCGACCGGACATCTTTCCCCTAGCTTTGACACGAGTTTCATATTGTTCATATTTCATATTTTTCGAGACATTATACCGTTTTTGAAGAACAGAAATATTGTTTTCTGGCATCACTTTCAAATGTTACAGGGAAAATCTGCATTTTGGTATGAAGGCAGCGCCTCTGTTACCTGGTCAAGACAAAACCTTGGACTTTAATGTAGATTAATTAAGGGATAATCTGCAGCTACCGTTATTAAAACAGGATTGAATTGAAAAGGATTTTATTGGCTTAAAAATGATTGTATTGCTTCCATTCAAGAAACGGCGTACCAACGGCTGGTACTGCCACAACAACAACGTAACTTGAAGTGAACGGCAGCAATAATCGATGCAACTGTCCAAGTCTGATCACAGTTCCACTAACAAGTGCTTAAACACTGCCGAGCCCATACCGTGGTCCTGTTAGTGTTTACTTCCTGTCTATTTGTCTTCTGATGATTTATCTGACGTCCAGCTTAGCAACAGTGATGTTATGCTTAGCAGCAGCGTGTTATCGAGTATTCACAACCTCTGAATGTCCAAATTGACCAATCAAAATCGATTATTCTACTAAGCCGTGTAATAAATCTGGATATTTAGGTTCTCAGTGCTGTCCCTGCAAGTGTCTTCCTGCACGTCACTAAAGTGTCCTGAGGTTCAGACAGCAGACAGACCATCTGTTCAGCTGCTTCGTCTGCACTCCCTCTTCATCTCCGCCTGCATCATCATCCTCACACACTCCATTCCACTCAACTCAGTGTGACTTATCGGCCCTGTGTGTTGAAGAGAGAATCCCTCTGTCTCCACCCAAATACACACACACACACACATACACATACACACACCACACTCAGTCATGCATACTGGTGGTTGTCATGGAAACAAAGAGTTTCTGAAGGCAAAAGACAGAACAGCAGCCATGTGCTCCTGGTTCAGATACCAAATATGTGTGTGTTTAGGGTAGAGATTCTCTCTTCAACACACATGTTAAAGGCCCTGTCACACTGTCCCGAAATTGACACCCGATGGACACACGATAAAGGAAATTTCAAATTCGGCTGTGATCGTAGCATCGGGCCATTCGTGAGGGCATCTAAGCCATCGTATGACCGCCGGCGGAGTTTCTCAGGCTCCGGCAGCAACTTCGTGAGCGGCAACTTCGTAAGGCACTCGTGAGGGCATCTTGTCAAATCGTGTCATCTTCGTGTTATCATCGGTGCATTCGCCCTCACTCTGATCGGGGCGAATGCCCGATGGCACCGATGATAACAAGATGCCCTCACGATGGCCTTACGAAGGGCAACATTGACACACGAATTCAACACGAAAATGAACCTTCGCAAGGTCCTTCGGCAATTTTTTGGCATGCCAAAGATTTTGCCTCCGCTCACGAAGTTGCTGCCGGAGCCTGAGAAACTCCGCCGGCGGTCATACGAAGGCTTAAGATGCCCTCACGAACGGCCCGATGTTGCTACGATCACAGCCGAATTTGAACATTTCCTTTATCGTGTGTCCATCGGGTTGTTTTATTGCACAACAAAATCATGTAAATATATTATGTAAATAACCCAATTTGTGTTCTGTGAAACTAAAAAGGATATAATATATTATTTTGAAGGCGAGTTGACAGGAAGTTGTTGTTGCTATGGAAACAACAAAATGACGGAGAAAACGTAATATCTTCTACATATAAAGACGGAGAAAGTAAAGAACAAAGTCTGAAGATATCAGTACAGTATCATAGTACTGTAACATAATTGTTTTTGGTACTTTCATTGCAGTTGTATTTCTTAAATGTAATGTAAATGTTGCCTTCGTGTGTGGTTCGGGGCCATCTTCGTGCGAAATTCACAATTCCATATTCGTGTGTCCATCGGGTGTCAATTTCGGGACAGTGTGACAGGGCCTTTAAGGGCGATGGATTATTGATCATCTCATAAAATCAGTGTGTGTGAGCTAATGAGCCACTTCATACAACGACAGCTGTGTGAAAGGATTTGGTCTGGTGTGTTCTCTCCAAAAGGTCTGTGTCCCCTGTGCGTCCAGCAGACCTTTTGTTCGTCAGTCTTCCTGTGTGGAATATCAACATCCTCTCATTCGTCTCTGAAGCTCAGGCCAACCCAGAGCAGCCGAGCGACCCAGCCTCCACACCATTCTGTCCCAGCCCTTATCTCCGTCTGCCCGACTGTTTCTGTTTGTCTGCGCGGGGAGGAAGTGCACTTCACTTACAATAAGACCAAATACAGTGATGCAGTGATGACGTACTTGTGTAGGCCAACCCAGAAGTTAGCTTGGCAAGGAGTCCCTTGATCAAAAGAAATGGGATTATTGGACTTTGGAACATCAGTGGGGTTTTTACTGACAGTATGTCAACATCTCCTCAGCTTGTGTTGTGGTCTTATTTCACGCATCGAACCAAAAACATGTTCAAACAACCGTTGCATTTGAAACAAGCTAACTGAAAGTGGTCAAATGCCAACTTTTGTATTACTTTTTAAAAACTTTATTAATCAAGAGTCCTTTACAAACCGTTAAGGCAATCATTTCCAGTCAGTAAGATGAAATGGTGCACATACAGCATAGAAAAAAATTCAATGAACAGTTTCGTCTTTAAAAGAGTGATTTTGCAAAGATTTGAAGTTTGTTCTTCCATCCAGTGATGGGGGGGCTTAGTCTTTAGCAGCTCTGTAATGGACTGAGAGGACTGTGTCTCTGGCCTGATGCAGTGAGCAGCTGTGTACCTTCAGTAACCCCGGCTGCTTACACACATTCCTCCCACTGTTTGCCCTCCTCGCAGCATCTCCCTTCTACCTGGCTCCTTTCCTTTGTTTTCTTAAACTCGGTTCACACGCTCTGCCCCCTCTGTCTGCCTCTCCCCTCCCCTCCTGCTTCACTCTAAGCTTTTCTCTCCTGCTCAGTGACTGACAGGCCTCACAAAGTTCACAAAGGTCAAGTTTGTGTCCTCATGGGGTATGTAGACAAACTAAAGCTAACTAATGCCTGATCTCGATCACTTTAAGCTAGCATAAACACAAAGATTTGGATATTTCACATGGAAAGTGAGATGAAAGAGAAAGATTACAATTTGATTGAAATGTATCTGCATTAGAGAGTTACATTATATAGTCAAAAGTATTGGACCACCTACACCTTACACCTACAGGAGCTTTTATGACATCCCAGTCCAAACTCATAGGCATTAATATGAAGTTGGTCCCCCTTTGCAGCGACAACAGCTTCCACTCTTCTGGGAAGGCTTTCTACAAGATGTTGGAGTCAGACATGTGAGGTCAGACACTAATGTTAGACGAGAGGCTGGCTCTCCGTTCTAGTTCATCCCAAAGGTGTTCAATGGGGTGGGGGTCAGCGCTCTGTGGGGGACAGTCAAGTTCTTCCACACCAAACTCATCCAACCAGGCCTTTATGGACCTTGCTTTGGGGGGCTCGGTCATGCTGGAACAGAAAAGGGCCTTCTCCAAACTGTTTCTACAAAGTTGGAAGCATAGAATTGTCCAAAATGACTTGGTAGGATGAAGCATTAAGAATCTGCTTCACTGGAACTAATGGCGTATTTCGGGTACTTTTCACAGTTTTTCTGGCCCCATAAAATCGAGGTTCTTAGCAGGCCAACAACCAGGCTGAGTCGGGCTGAGTATGCTAAACTAGAGAGAGAATCGCTGGCAAGGGGGCTACAACAGGGCTGCTCGATTATGGCCAAAATCATAATCTCGATTATTTGGGTCAATAATAATTATTAAAAGGATTATCCATTTACTTTGAAAACATCAATTTATTGAATTTTTTTTTAAAGTATGTTTTTAACAGTTGATTACCCTGAACTTCAATTCAACTGGAAAACCAATACAAATAAAAAAATTCAATAAAAAATGTTATAAAATAAATAATCGTTTTATTTCAATTATGTTGTTTTCATAATCGTTGCAAGCCAAAATCGTAATTGCGATTTAAAATACGATTTATTGAGCAGCCCTAGCTACAACTACAACAAAATGAACATATTTGACCGTGATTTAATTGTAATACACGTTTCAACATGATGCCGAAGTAACAACATACTGATACCGGTTAGTAAAAACCATGAATTAATGCTTTGAGTCGGCAGACAGACGGCAGAGAAAAACCCTTTAAAATGCGTGTTTTCTAAATGGAGCTTGGCTAAGCTAACGTTATATATGCTCCGACCGTCCACACTCACAACAACGGCCTACAGACATAAATAAAGCAGCGACTGTATTCTCCATGACACAGGCAGTCTGTGGTTTGTACTAGTTTAACTTGTGTCTAGTTTCTGAACAGATATGAGGAGCTGTGAGCTCTGAGGGCTAACAGCTAACGGCTGTGTTGTTTTTCTGGGGCTCTCATTGAAGATGACGTCACGGCTCGGCCTACACTGCGTTACTATAGTTACTGCCCCAGCTACTAAACTGTAATGGAAACGCAGCATAACGTAAGCCTGGCCTACTAAGGCCTAACAAGGCCTAACTATACCGTACTAAGCCGAGCGAGCCCCTGCAATGGAAATGCGCCATAAGGGGCCCAGGCAACCCCAGAAAAACAGCCATAGCATTATCCCTCCTCCACCAAACTTTACAGTCGGCACAATGCAGTCAGGCAGGTAACGTTCTCCTGGCATTCACCAAACCCAGACCTGTCCATCAGACTGCCAGATAGAGAAGCGTGATTGGTCCCTCCACAGAACACGTTTCCACTGCTCCAGAGTCCAGTGGCGGCGTGCTTCACACCCCTCCATGGCATTGTGCTTGATGTAAGGCTTGATGCAGCTGCTCGGCCATGAAACCCATGAAGCTCCCACAGTTTTGGTCTGATATTAATGCCAGAGCTGGAACTCTGCAGTTATTGGCCACTTTTACCCACGATGTGCCTCAGCACTCTGCGACCCCGCTCTGTAACTTTACGTGGTCTGCCACTGGTTCCTAAACTTTTCCACTTACAGTTGATCGTGGCATCCTATCACAGAACCGCGTTCGAATTCGGTGCGCCCTTTAGAACGACCCATTCTTTCATAAATGTGTGTAAAGGCAGACTGCATGTCTAGGTGCTTGATTTGATACAACTGTGGCAATGGAACTGAAATTCAATGATTAAGAATTGTCTGCATGTCGTTGAGACTGATAAAAAGACCCAGAACCTCAAGTTGTTCCTGTAATCATGGCCGGCAGTGTGTGATCTGCCTCTATCGAGACACTTCAATAAAAGATCAGCCAAATGAGATGTAATGTAATCCTCTGTGGTAAACAAGAGATTCATCGAGGTGCTTTGGCATGATTCTTACAGATATGACTAATCAATGAGTGTAAAAAGTGCTAGGGTAGTCGACTAGCTCAGGGGTCGGCAACCCACGGCTCTTTAAGCCCTCTACTCTGGCTCCCTGAGTTTAAACAACAAATAAGACGGAAATAAAATAAAAGTATTTGTAGGACTATTTATATTTTGTTGCATGGTTGAAATTTTTTCGTATCTTGTATTTTGAGGTGATACTGTGACACATAAATAAAAAACAAAACGGTTTTAATTAGGCCAACTAAAATATGCATCACATCCTGCTACGGTCCCGCACGAGCGCCTTTTCCTGGAGGCGAATAACCTGACCCCCGGCTCGATGAGCGAACTCTGGATAAATCAAAGAAAAGAAAAGTATCGGAGGAACACAGGATTTAGTTCTGCGTGGACAGAGTTATCTGCTTTCACAGCAAACGATGCTGGTTTACCGGGATGTCTGATATGTAGAGAGACGTTGTCAACGGTGCTGCAGCCTTTACGTATCGAGGAACAACAAGGGAGAGGAAGACAGCTGACGATCTTCAATCATAAATCAATCAGTTAACTCTTTTTAGGGTGCAGCTATAGGTTTAAAGTAGGCCTGTTTTTTTTTTAATTCTCCTTATAAGAGTTCTTTTTTTTATTATTAGAAGTTAACAGTTTTATAATGTAATAAATAATAAATGCAAAAAAACTGTATTTTTTGTCTATGATGTAACCATAAATACAACTTTATAAACTATCAAGCTATGAAATATGTTTTGCGGCTGCAGACAAAAGGGGGCAAAAAGGTGGCAGACCCCTGCCCTAGCCGGTTGTCTTGTGGTGACTGGTGGTCGAATATAAGTCACACACTCCGCAGTGTAACTGCTGTTAATAACCCTGAGGTTTGACAGCTGGCACAAAGGGTTATCACACTGGAAACAGAAGCATCCATGAGAGCTACAGTGTGAGTGGAGGCAGTGTTTTATTCTTGGAGGGAATGTGTTCCCTTCTGTTGCGGGTTTTCCCTTTCTAGCTCCGAGCTAGAGCTCTGTTCACACCGCCCAGAGCCCGACTGGTGCTGCTGCTGCTGCGTCATGACGTCACCGTTTACATCGCTGATTTGCTCCCCAACGGCAGCTCACAACAACGACAACGGGGCACTGCGTCGGGTCGATGATCGTGTTGCTTTTAATCACACGAAGCCAGAATAAATTGAATAACGACTTCTCCAACCTTATACTTTTCTCCAGAGTGCCGTGGTTCATTGTTTATTCATGTGTTTCTGCAGCATTTACCGACCGCTGCAGTGCTGCTCTTCCACAGAGTGTATTCTCCCGTTAGCTCCCGTTAGCTCCCGTTAGCTCACACTGCAGCGGCCGCTCCAAGTATTCACTGTCCGACTCACACAAGCAGCTGATGCATCTCCCCAGTCCCCCTTAGCCTAAGTGAATGTGTGTCAGTCTGAATTGACACTGTTTGGTATCACAACGCTGTTATGAAAGTTTCTCTGGTATCAAACGGGTGATGTTGGCATAGCAACCGAAGCTAAACTGACTACTTGCATCCGATAGCTGCAATAATACAAAACAACACGTCTGCCTCTCTCCACGATGATCGATAACAGTGAACGGATGGTCAAAGTAAGGCACAGATAAACAGAATCACACGAAGCCTGGTTAGTGCTGCCTGACTTTATAAAGTGTGTTTATAGGCACTACTGCTTGCAGGCAGGCATGACAGTCGACCCATGGGAGGTGGGTTTAGTTTCCTGCACGCCTCGACGTGAGAGAGACGTAAGCGACGCCACCTCTTAGCTCCAAAGCTCTTGCCTCTGGACCGACAATTTTTTGGAGCTGGAAATGAAGCGGATTCCGGAGCTAAGAGCCGGCGCAGCTCCGGTGTGAACTGGAAAACCCGGGACTTTTCAGGCTCCAGCTCCGAGCTGATTACGCGTTGGTGTGAAAGGGGCATGAGTGGAGGAGTGTGTGTGTGTGTGTGTGTGTGTGTGTGTGTGTGTGTGTGTGTGTGTGGGTGTGTGTGTGTGTGTGTGTGTGTGTGTGTGTGTGTGTGTGTGTGTGTGTGTGTGTGTGTGTGTGTGTGTGTGTGTGTGTGTGTGTGTGTGTGTGTGTGTGTGTGTGTGTGTGTGTGGGTGTGTGTGTGTGTCTGTGTTTAGCTGTGTTTGTTTAGGACTCTGTAATTATGGCTGACAGCTGAGTTTGAGTTGGAGCTAACAGAGGAATGCCTTTGGTGTTCTCCTGTCACTGAAACTTTGCAAATACCTGTGTGTGTGTGTGTGTGTGTGTGTGTGTGTGTGTGTGTGTGTGTGTGTGTGTGTGTGTGTGTTTGTGTTTGTACTTTGAGTATGCATATTAGATTGATTGCTTGCATGGTTGACCTTTATAAATTGCTGATATGCCCAAGCAAGCCTTCACCTCTGAGATTTTGAACACACACACACACACACACACACACACACACACACACACACACACACACACACACACACACACACACACACACACACACACACACACACACACACACACACACACACACACACACACACACACACAGCACACACACACACACACACACACACACACACACACACACACACACACACACACACACACACACATTCTCTTTCCAGGCTCCTTAACAAGGAAGATGCCATAGGTTGCCGTGTAGCAAGCACACAGCCTTCCTGTCTGTGGGAGGAACATGGTGACATCATCATGCTGCTGCGGTCTCCTCTGTGTGATGTGTGTTCCAGATGTAGGATAGCAGCAGATGCTACAGGCTGAGGCACTGACGGGGAGAGGGGGGGGGGACAGATATTTATTTGGGATGCTGTGGGGTAGCTTGACGCTTCATAGAGGGTGCTCAAACATTTAGGGTTTCCCATTAATGTACCGGGCGCTACAGAGGAATGTTCTACTGCAACACTCCCCACACAGATACAGTGTGACAGTTACAATGAAGGCTCGAGGCATAT
The DNA here is from genome assembly GCF_902827115.2 of Pseudochaenichthys georgianus. Classification (NCBI taxonomy): domain Eukaryota; kingdom Metazoa; phylum Chordata; class Actinopteri; order Perciformes; family Channichthyidae; genus Pseudochaenichthys; species Pseudochaenichthys georgianus. The sequence goes on along the minus strand of NC_047505.1, from coordinate 2,552,393 downwards.
AGGTGTAAGCAGGGCTCAAGTGCTATTTCTATAGGTGGTGTGTGGACCTCACATAGGGGGGTCCGGGGGCAAGCTCCACCGGGAAGATTTATTTTTTAAAATTAAATGCATCAATGTGGTGCACTTTGAGAGCAACATGAAGAGCATATGGATACCTCTCTCAACACCCAGATGAAACACAGATTTACTTTTTCTTTATGGATATTTACAAATCACCCTTTTAAACTTTATTCTTGTTTTACTGTCATATAGTATTTCATACCTGTTTTTCATTTATTCTCTTATTTTTGTATAACTATAATGATCATATAAAGTCCCATTGACTTGCATAGAGCTCCCTGAACGCTGGCAACAGACGAGATGGGATGGCGGAGAAATGCTCTCCGCAGACCTGTGCTCACAGCGTCATAAACCTTTTTCTTTCTCAATATCAAGCCACACTTATGGCTGTGAGTGTGTGTGTGCTCAGGATGAGTTTCGCTTGTTCTCGCTGTATCGCCGACCCGCAAACCTGTCCGCTCCTCGCAGCAGCGGCGAGCCTCGCAACGACCAATCAGAGCACACTGGGCTCACAGCGAGGGGGGGGCAGGAGCTCCACCAAGCCGTGTAGGACAGAGAGTGAATACACATGCTATACAGAGATGCTGTGAGAAACCAGTGTGAGTTTGGAACATTGAACAATGTGAATCTATTCTAGTCGACCTCAACAGTGGAACTATGATCAGTAGAGATGGCCGTGACATGGGAGCTTTAAAATCTCTTTCCTGGGATTTCATCACTTTCCCCAGCTGCCTTTGTACTGAAGAAGAAAAGGAATTGGGTCCTACATCTATTTACCTAATTGTATCCATTATTCAAAGCTCTCTTTGCTCTTCGTATGTGCGAGCTTTGAAGCTGCCGTGCCCTGCAGAAATGCACCTTTTTTTAGCTTTGCTTTTTCATTATTTGAGGCATGTTGAAAATGCTTTGCCAACCTTTCATAATGACAACGATGAAGTCAGGAGATAGAGACTGAAGATACAATATTGTATATGACCATAAATGTTTCCTCAGATCTAAACATTAGGGCTCATTAGGGTTACACATCATTATTATATTGAACAACATTATATGCTCTTGTACACGTTTTTGATTGAGTTGCAAGGTGTTGTTTCTGTAGCCTTATCAACTTGAGATATCTATCATTGATATTCATACACTCAAGTTTCTCTCTGGCTGGGACTCCCCAGGATTCACCCTGAATGACCTGGGGGTTTAGGGGGAAATGTGGCTATTATTGGCCTCCAATCCAGACGGGCGCACACACCAAACTGCGAGAAGGCCTGCCATCCATCATCACCCCCTCCATCAGCTGATACCACCTCCATCTGCCTTCCTCTCTGCCTCTCTGCCTCTCTGCCTCTCTGCCTCTCTGCCTCTCTGCCTCTCTGCCTCTCTGCCTCTCTTCCTCTCTGCCTCTCTGCCTCTCTGCCTCTCTTCCTCTCTGCCTCTCTGCCTCTCTGCCTCTCTTCCTCTCTTCCTCTCTGCCTCTCTTCCTCTCTGCCTCTCTGCCTCTCTTCCTCTCTGCCTCTCTGCCTCTCTGCCTCTCTGCCTCTCTTCCTCTCTTCCTCTCTGCCTCTCTGCCTCTCTGCCTCTCTTCCTCTCTGCCTCTCTGCCTCTCTGCCTCTCTGCCTATCTGCCTCTCTGCCTCTCTGCCTCTCTGCCTCTCTGCCTCTCTTCCTCTCTGCCTCTCTGCCTCTCTGCCTCTCTGCCTCTCTTCCTCTCTGCCTCTCTGCCTCTCTGCCTCTCTGCCTCTCTGCCTCTCTGCCTCTCTTCCTCTCTGCCTCTCTGCCTCTCTGCCTCTCTTCCTCTCTGCCTCTCTGCCTCTCTGCCTCTCTGCCTCTCTGCCTCTCTGCCTCTCTTCCTCTCTGCCTCTCTGCCTCTCTGCCTCTCTTCCTCTCTGCCTCTCTGCCTCTCTGCCTCTCTGCCTCTCTGCCTCTCTGCCTCTCTGCCTCTCTGCCTCTCTTCCTCTCTGCCTCTCTGCCTCTCTGCCTCCCGTTGAATAAATGATGGCAATATGATACTGCACCAGCACTGTGCTGAGCTGGACACCACACACACACACACACACACACACACACACACACACACACACACACACACACACACACACACACACACACACACACACACACACACACACACACACACACACACACACACACACACACACACACACACACACACACACACACACCCTGTGGGCGTATGCTGTATGAAACCACATGGTGTGTGTGTGTGTGTGTAAGGGAGAGTCATACTTCAGGAATGTTCTGTATACTTTGTTAGAGTGGAGCCTCTCGCCGCACCTGGGGCTCATGGGAGATGCAGTTCTCCTTTTAATATGTGTACACAGACGTGTGCGAGATGAAGCAACTATTTGACCCATAACAGTATGCATAGTGATTGACGTCAATAAATCATCCAAACTTACAGTCTGACGATGTTTGACCTGTGTGCTCGTACTGGGCGAATACCAGCTCACGTGATCACTCGGGGACTCGCTGATCATCATGCTGTCGCTTATCGTGTTCCCATGCAGCCAGGGGTTGCTGTTGAGCAAGAGAGATAGCAGTCACCACACACTGAAACCAAGCCGGACATTATTGGACTAAGTACTTAACTATGTTATTGATGTACTCTGAGCTGGTTGTGTCAGTGGCACTGTGTGCTCGCTATCACACTCACTGCTCGGTGTAGTTCTTACGGCGTGTGTTAGCCAGCTACTGGAAAGGCTCCAGTGCCAGCCCATACTCTGGACTGACATGAATGTCTTTGGATTTGGATGCATTGCTTTTGAATGGTGTGCAGACATTCATGATCCCCAGAGGATAAAGCCAGTGGACTTTGTTGATACATTTTCTAGCATCACCATACGGTAAAAAAGTGTTTGCTAGTCGCCTGCAAGACTAATGGCCTTTCAGCCTCAGCTCTTCAGTTTTTAGCATAACGCTAACAGACATATGATATTGACAAGAATGTAAATGACTTTGCATTGTCGTTGTTGCTATTCAGATTTATTTTCTATTTGTTACAAAAAAAACAGCAAGGCTGTGTATGTTTGAGCTTATGATGATTCTATTCCTTTAAGAACTAGCTATACATGCATGTGTTTTGTTAGACTGTTCATAAACATTTTACAACCCTAAAACATTGCATCATCAATCTTGACAATCGTGAGGAAAAGTTGTGTTCAAGTTGCAAACAGCTCTACAAGGGGAATGTGTGCACATGTATTTGGTTGCCCATTTTGAGGTGTGTGAACACGGTCGTGGTGCGCATAAATATAATAAAGTAAATAATATATAATATGGCAAAACAAATGTATTCTCTGTTCTGTTTTCCATCAGAGGCTTAAGGCGCGTTCACACCGCAGTACTTTCCCCACTTTGGTTCCGATATAGTTCCGAAAGGTCGCGTTCACACCAAAAAGAACCAGAACAAGAATTAGTTCATGAGAGCCTCTTTTAGAAAAGTACTGCGGTGTGAAAGCACCTAAAGGTTAAAGGTAGTGGGTAAGAATGGAGAAACCAGCTCGAGTGCGCTAGAATTTGAAAATACACAGCCGAGAAAAATCTGCCCCTTCCTTCAGACTTCCTCTCAGAGCCCCTCCCCCAACACGCACGAACGCGCACATGACCAATGAGGGCACGAGATCAGTTTGTGCACGAGATGGAAGGCTGACAGGCAGGTAGGCCATCCAATCATCTGCCGCGGGCCGAGGCAGATGATTGGTCGTGCTTTTTACAGCGCCACGGCTTCCACAGATGAAATGTTTGTATATTGTCAAAGCATTGAATGTATTCATTGCTATCGGATGTTAAGAGCATCCCATGGAATATAACTAAGTGTTTCTGAAGTGAATGACCTACCCCACCTTTAAGTGCACTATATAAGTTGGCTATAGTTCAAACCCTGTTATATTTCATCACATGGGTACTACAACTCTTTCCCTTTAATAACATAATGCATCTTCTTGATGAGGCGTCTCCCACAGCAGACTGTTTCACAAGAATACACGTGGAGATATCTTCCTGTGAAACGCTGTTGTTTCAGTGGGGGGGGGGGGGGGGGGGTAGAAACATTCTCAGCCTTGCTTTGATGTTTGGAAATCTCCCACTGGCTCTGTTTCAAGAACTCTCTGCATTGGAACGGGAAGAGGTGAGCTCGGAGCCAGAGCTGAAATGATTAGGCTTGCATTAGAGCCAGAGAACCGCACTGTCAGCCATTGTTGATATAACAGCCGGAGGCTCAGTTCAGTTCATCAAAAGACCACTTTGACTCGTTTTTCTAGTTTGACACGGAACATTGCAGATCCATCTTTGAACACATGTATGTGTTCAATGGTTCATGACTTCTGACATATCGTCGTGACCCTTTATGGAAGTTACTTGTTACAGGAATTATGTTGATTGTCTTAAAATCATGCGTTTTTTCATGTTACCAGGTACAGTTCATGAATCAACCCAGCACACTGATTCCATCTTGATCCAGAGTCAGGGGGATAGGGAGATGTAGCAGTGACAGCTAAGAGCTATGTGGAAAGCCAACATGTAAAGTATTGAACGAAGTCATATATGTGAACATGTGTCAAGGTTTCAAGACTCCGAACGTTGAATTTCTCAAATTCAGAACAACAACTACCGCAGGCTAGGAGAAAAAGCTCCTTATATTCGTTAGCATAGCTAGCTAACCAGATGCTAACAATCCCCGGTACCTCGCTCTCTCGCTCTCTCGCTCGCTCGTTCACACAAAACACGCTCGTGCCACGCACACAGAGCCGGGTTTGAATGACACACAAAGACCCAGAAGTAGTTGTACTGTAATGTAGCATATTATGTCTGATCAGTCTGACGGATGAACAGATCGCCACTGGGCTTACAACTAAAGACACAGCCACGCAGAAACGGCAGCATGTGTACGGCTCCTTGTGCGCTGGGGCAGCACTACACCACGTGATGACACGTTACGCTCGTGTTGTGTTCAAGGAACCTGTCCTTGGCCAGGAAAAACAGTGTTTAATTCTGTTGCGGTCTAGATTTCTTTAATTTTTTGTTTCCTTCTGCGCTGCGTTGCGTGCATGGCTTCCTTCTGCAGGTAACGGGGAGACGCGCTCTGGCGGCGGTCTCGTTCAGGATCCGAAAATACAATTTAAATATTTTTAAATATTACTCTTCCACATCAACATGTGTCCCCTCTTCTTCATGTCTCTTCTACATCAACATGTGTCCCCTCTTCTCCATGTCTCTTCTACATCAACATGTGTCCCCTCTTCTTCATGTCTCTTCTACATCAACATGTGTCCCCTCTTCTTCATGTCTCTTCCACATCAACATGTGTCCCCTCTTCTTCATGTCTCTTCTACATCAACATGTGTCCCCTCTTCTTCATGTCTCTTCCACATCAACATGTGTCCCCTCTTCTTCATGTGTCTTCTACATCAACATGTGTCCCCTCTTCTTCATGTCTCTTCTACATCAACATGTGTCCCCTCTTCTTCATGTCTCTTCCACATCAACATGTGTCCCCTCTTCTTCATGTCTCTTCTACATCAACATGTGTCCCCTCTTCTTCATGTCTCTTCTACATCAACATGTGTCCCCTCTTCTTCATGTCTCTTCTACATCAACATGTGTCCCCTCTTCTCCATGTCTCTTCTACATCAACATGTGTCCCCTCTTCTTCATGTCTCTTCTACATCAACATGTGTCCCCCTCTTCTTCATGTCTCTTCTACATCAACATGTGTCCCCTCTTCTTCATGTCTCTTCTACATCACCATGTGTCCCCTCTTCTTCATGTCTCTTCTACATCAACATGTGTCCCCTCTTCTTCATGTCTCTTCTACATCAACATGTGTCCCCTCTTCTTCATGTCTCTTCTACATCAACATGTGTCCCCTCTTCTTCATGTCTCTTCTACATCAACATGTGTCCCCTCTTCTTCATGTCTCTTCTACATCAACATGTGTCCCCTCTTCTCCATGTCTCTTCTACATCAACATGTGTCCCCTCTTCTTCATGTCTCTTCTACATCAACATGTGTCCCCTCTTCTTCATGTCTCTTCCACATCAACATGTGTCCCCTCTTCTTCATGTCTCTTCTACATCAACATGTGTCCCCTCTTCTTCATGTCTCTTCCACATCAACATGTGTCCCCTCTTCTTCATGTCTCTTCCACATCAACATGTGTCCCCTCTTCTCCATGTCTCTTCCACATCAACATGTGTCCCCTCTTCTCCATGTCTCTTCTACATCAACATGTGTCCCCTCTTCTCCATGTCTCTTCTACATCAACATGTGTCCCCTCTTCTTCATGTCTCTTCCACATCAACATGTGTCCCCTCTTCTTCATGTCTCTTCCACATCAACATGTGTCCCCTCTTCTTCATGTCTCTTCTACATCAACATGTGTCCCCTCTTCTCCATGTCTCTTCTACATCAACATGTGTCCCCTCTTCTTCATGTCTCTTCCACATCAACATGTGTCCCCTCTTCTTCATGTCTCTTCTACATCAACATGTGTCCCCTCTTCTTCATGTCTCTTCTACATCAACATGTGTCCCCTCTTCTTCATGTCTCTTCTACATCAACATGTGTCCCCTCTTCTTCATGTCTCTTCCACATCAACATGTGTCCCCTCTTCTTCATGTCTCTTCCACATCAACATGTGTCCCCTCTTCTTCATGTCTCTTCTACATCAACATGTGTCCCCTCTTCTCCATGTCTCTTCTACATCAACATGTGTCCCCTCTTCTCCATGTCTCTTCTACATCAACATGTGTCCCCTCTTCTCCATGTCTCTTCTACATCAACATGTGTCCCCTCTTCTCCATGTCTCTTCTACATCAACATGTGTCCCCTCTTCTTCATGTCTCTTCTACATCAACATGTGTCCCCTCTTCTTCATGTCTCTTCTACATCAACATGTGTCCCCTCTTCTTCATGTCTCTTCTACATCAACATGTGTCCCCTCTTCTCCATGTCTCTTCTACATCAACATGTGTCCCCTCTTCTTCATGTCTCTTCTACATCAACATGTGTCTCCTCTTCTTCATGTCTCTTGTCCATCAACATGTGTCCCCTCTTCTTCATGTCTCTTCTACATCAACATGTGTCCCCTCTTCTCCATGTCTCTTCAACATCAACATGTGTCCCCTCTTCTTCATGTCTCTTCTACATCAACTTGTGTCCCCTCTTCTTCATGTCTCTTCCACATCAACATGTGTCCCCTCTTCTCCATGTCTCTTCTACATCAACATGTGTCCCTCTTCTTCATGTCTCTCCTACATCAACATGTGTCCCCTCTTCTTCATGTCTCTTCTACATCAACATGTGTCCCCTCTTCTCCATGTCTCTTCTACATCAACATGTGTCCCCTCTTCTTCATGTCTCTTCTACATCAGCATGTGTCCCCTCTTCTTCATGTCTCTTCTACATCAGCATGTGTCCCCTCTTCTTCATGTCTCTCCTACATCAACATGTGTCCCCTCTTCTTCATGTCTCTTCTACATCAACATGTGTCCCCTCTTCTTCATGTCTCTTCTACATCAATATGTGTCCCCTCTTCTCCATGTCTCTTCTACATCAGCATGTGTCCCCTCTTCTTCATGTCTCTTCTACATCAGCATGTGTCCCCTCTTCTTCATGTCTCTTCTACATCAGCATGTGTCCCCTCTTCTTCATGTCTCTCCTACATCAGCATGTGTCCCCTCTTCTTCATGTCTCTCCTACATCAACATGTGTCCCCTCTTCTTCATGTCTCTTCTACATCAACATGTGTCCCCTCTTCTTCATGTCTCTTCTACATCAATATGTGTCCCCTCTTCTCCATGTCTCTTCTACATCAGCATGTGTCCCCTCTTCTTCATGTCTCTCCTACATCAGCATGTGTCCCCTCTTCTTCATGTCTCTTCTACATCAACATGTGTCCCCTCTTCTTCATGTCTCTTCTACATCAACATGTGTCCCCTCTTCGTCATGTCTCTCCTACATCAGCATGTGTCCCCTCTTCTTCATGTCTCTTCTACATCAACATGTGTCCCCTCTTCTTCATGTCTCTCCTACATCAGCATGTGTCCCCTCTTCTTCATGTCTCTCCTACATCAGCATGTGTCCCCTCTTCTTCATGTCTCTCCTACATCAGCATGTGTCCCCTCTTCTCATGACTGGAGCTCGTGAAACCACAAGCTGTCCTCACAGAGTCTCATGTCTCTTGGATGTGCAGACTGCATGTCCTGCAGAAACTTTCCCCTCTGCTTGTATCTGCCCCGAGGCAACTCAACGACCTTCAGACACGATGTGATCGGGGGGGAAGGACTTGATTTGTCTTTCGAACTCCCCGCTGAACACGTGTAGCCGCTGTCAGACACACGTCTGTCCTCTGCATGCGCTGCGACCCTGGAAGACAGTACCCAGGGTCGGAAATGTGCATGAGTCATTTAGACCTGACAACACCAGGCTCCCCTGCCGGCTCTCACCTGCGCTGGGTCCAGTTCAGCCCATGCCTGAATAAAGCCGCTGTCTGTCGGGCGTTCGTAGGGAGCGCGTGATGACATCTATATCGAGGATATCTTCAAAACAGAGAGATAGACAGGCAGAGGAGTTATGTTATTGGACAACATCAATGTCTGACTGGAGAGAAGACGGATTCACAGAGTAGTTCGGTCAGGGCAGATGTTCAGACTGTCAGACCGAATCGAGCAGTGGAAAGATATTTGGTTCTTTATGATCAGAGGTAACTAAGTACATTTACTCAAATACTGTATTGTACAATTTTGAGATACTTTATTTGAGTATTTCCATGTTATGCTACTTTGTACTTCTACCCCACTACAGTTCTGAGGTACATGGTGTACTTCTACCCCACTACAGTTCAGAGGTACATGGTGTACTTCTACCCCACTACAGTTCAGAGGTACATGGTGTACTTTTCCTCCTCTACATGTATTTAATACCTTTAGTTACTTCTCAGATGTGGATGAATGATGGTAAATATAACCAAGTGTTGAATCAGACTTTAGTTCCACCTGGAGTAAATCCACCAGCTACCCTGCAGCCTACAAAGTACTTCAGACTAGCTGCTCCTCCACCAGCTACCCTGCAGTCTACAAAGTACTTCAGACTAGCTGCACCTTCACCAGCTACCCTGCAGTCTACAAAGTACTTCAGACTAGCTGCTCCTTCACCAGCTACCCTGCAGTCTACAAAGTACTTCAGACTAGCTGCACCTTCACCAGCTACCCTGCAGTATACAAAGTACTTCAGACTAGCTGCACCTCCACCAGCTACCCTGCAGTCTACAAAGTCATTCAGACTAGCTGCTCCTCCACCAGCTACCCTGCAGTCTACAAAGTACTTCAGACTAGCTGCACCTTCACCAGCTACCCTGCAGTCTACAAAGTACTTCAGACTAGCTGCACCTTCACCAGCTACCCTGCAGTATACAAAGTACTTCAGACTAGCTGCACCTTCACCAGCTACCCTGCAGTCTACAAAGTCATTCAGACTAGCTGCTCCTCCACCAGCTACCCTGCAGTCTACAAAGTACTTCAGACTAGCTGCACCTTCACCAGCTACCCTGCAGTATACAAAGTACTTCAGACTAGCTGCACCTCCACCAGCTACATGCAGTCTCCAAAGTACTTCAGACTAGCTGCACCTTCACCAGCTACCCTGCAGTCTACAAAGTACTTCAGACTAGCTGCTCCTTCACCAGCTACCCTGCAGTCTACAAAGTACTTCAGACTAGCTGCACCTCCACCAGCTACATGCAGTCTCCAAAGTACTTCAGACTAGCTGCACCTTCACCAGCTACCCTGCAGTCTACAAAGTACTTCAGACTAGCTGCACCTTCACCAGCTTTGAGAACACTTTCATGATCAATCATCATTATAAAACATATCATATATTATTCTGAAATGGACCAATCAAACAACGACTACTTTTACTGTCGCTACTTTCACTATATTTTGATGAGAATACTTTTCTACTTTTACTTGAGGAACATTTTGAATTCAGGACTTTTACTGTAACAGAGTATTCCTACACTCTGGTACGTCTACTGTTACTCAAGTACAAGATCTGAGTACCTCTACTTTTACTCAAGTACAAGATCTGAGTACTTCTACTTTTACTGAAGTACAAGATCTGAGTACTTCTACTTTTATTCAAGTACAAGATCTGAGTACTTCTACTTTTACTCAAGTACAAGATCTGAGTACTTCTACTTTTACTCAAGTACAAGATCTGAGTACTACTACTTTTACTCAAGTACAAGATCTGAGTACTTCTACTTTTACTCAAGTACAAGATCTGAGTACTTCTACTTTTACTCAAGTACAAGATCTGAGTACTTCTACTTTTACTGAAGTACAAGATCTGAGTACTTCTACTTTTATTCAAGTACAAGATCTGAGTACTTCTACTTTTACTCAAGTACAAGATCTGAGTACTTCTACTTTTACTCAAGTACAAGATCTGAGTACTTCTACTTTTACTCAAGTACAAGATCTGAGTACTTCTACTTTTACTCAAGTACCAGACCTGAGTACTTCTACTTTTACTCAAGTACCAGACCTGAGTACTTCTACTTTTACTCAAGTACCAGACCTGAGTACTTCTACTTTTACTCAAGTACCAGACCTGAGTACTTCTACTTTTACTCAAGTACCAGACCTGAGTACTTCTACTTTTACTCAAGTACAAGACCTGAGTACTTCTACTTTTACTCAAGTACCAGACCTGAGTACTTCTACTTTTACTCAAGTACCAGACCTGAGTACTTCTACTTTTACTCAAGTACCAGACCTGAGTACTTCTACTTTTACTCAAGTACCAGACCTGAGTACTTCTACTTTTACTCAAGTACCAGACCTGAGTACTTCTACTTTTACTCAAGTACCAGACCTGAGTACTTCTCCCCCTCTGTGATGATCTAATTGAAAGCAGGCTGTCACTGCAGTGTACTCTGCCTCATGTCGTGCGCCTGCATGCTCTGCCAAGGCGATACCCGCCGTATTCCGAGTCAGTGGGAAGGCTCTAACAGCGCCATGTTCTGGACTTCATGCGGCAAAGGGAGACTCAGACAGTGTGTGGACCTGATTCCACCCGGAACGTGCTTGAGAAGACGGCTGAGGTGTTTCTCAGCAGTGACTGACGGGACCTAACATTCGATGTCACATGTGAATTAAGTGTTTGACTAAGGTTCCACTCTGTTCATATTTTATTTCACTGTTGGCCCGGCCAGCCCCTCTGGGAGTTCTCCTCTGCTTCTCCGTCAGCTACAGAACACGAGCTGCCTCACACACACACACACACACACACACACACACACACACACACACACACACACACACACACACACACACACACACACACACACACACACACACACACACACACACACACACACACACACACAGAAATGTTGGCGTGCACTGGGGGAAATCCTTTGAAGCGCGATCAGTGTGCGAAAAAGTACACGTCCCACCGTCCGGGACGTGTTATTTACAATATCGGACAAGTAGATCTTTCAATTGACTTGTCCGGCGGACAAGTGACGTTTTTTGCCCTGATTTATTGACAAATTATTGATACATTCAGTTTACAAAAGGCAGAACTCATTCGCAAATTGTCCGTGTCCGCCATTGTTCGTTTAGAAGTGTTAGTTTCGGTTCTGCTTGTCGATTCCTAAGGAAATGCATCTCGCCGCTTTCTGTACAGTTAGACGGGGGCGGGGCGGAGCAGGAAGTGTAGTACAGTGCCAGGGTTGGGAAGCAAAACTCGGTTCCGAGTAGGAACAAATAACAATTGTCCGGAACCGGGATTAATAAGAGTTGTGAGGACAGGAGGCGAGGCCGAGCCCCGCGGACTGCAGCTCTCTCTATGCTCCGTATCAGCTGATCGCTGCACGGTGCAGCTCAGCGTCTCTCTATCTCTCTTTCTACACACAGCGGATCCGCTGCCCGTTTAACAGCCTCATCTTTGTCAAACTTTCTTATGTTCTTTCTTTAACACGTAATGAAGGTTATTAAGCGTTTTAACTCCTATGTTGTTAATATTGACCACAATTTCCTTTATGAAGTGAAGCAGCCTCCCTGTCTGTGTCCTCGCGCTGTCCTCACATCCCCGGACCCCCAGACTCGGAGGAGCACAGGGATGTCAGTATTGTTTATGAAGCAGGGTATAGAAAGTACATTATTGAAATGAAAATACTATTTATTTACTTTTACAAACAGTGCGCAGCTGGGCAGCTGCAGCATGTGTATTGCAGGACATGTGTAAGCGTGCAAGCGTCTTTGAGTTGTAGAAAAGTGCTAGGCCTATAGGCTAGTATAAATATAATGTATTATTATTATTAGGTTATGTCCTATGTGTTGGACATGTGTGGTTGGACTCTGTCTCACAGGCAGGTTGCAGTGTAACATCAGAGGAGAATGGGCCAATTGTACATTCTCAAACTGCACCACTTGGAACTAACTAAACAATGCAGAGATTATTTTTATATAATTGTATTCAATAACCGTAAAAAATTAAACAGTATGAAGTGATTTGTAAATAGGAATACAGATTTGACTTAATGTTTTCATAAATATATTTTTCTCCCAGTTTGTCATGGGACTTATTTACCCTCTCAAAGAACCGGAATCGAGAACCAAAAATAACCGGAATCGAAAAGCAGAACCGGAATCATTAAAATCCAAACGATACACAACCCTATGTGTGATGCAGTCAAATCTTACCGCTCACTTACGTTAGCGGTGTCATAAAAAACGTGGAAAAATTTAAAATACGATGACAAAGAAGAAGATTCCAGTGGCCCCAATATTTGTCCATTCTGGACAAGTGAAAAATGTATTCGGACAAGTAAATTGCCAAACTCACTTGTCCATGGACAAGTACTCTCTAAAAACTTTTTCTCACACTGGCGATGCTGTTTCTCTTCATGGTCACAGTGACATAAATCAGGGCTGTCACTAATGGTGGCTTTTGGGTTGCCACGACCCTCTGCTCAGACCCTGACTGTTGCTCATGTCAGCACGATAAGGACATTGACAAGTGCAACAAACGGGTGTGTGTGTGGGGGGGGGTAGGGTGAGAACACAGCAACTGTGGTCTAATGATTTGTTTATAACGTTGAATCTATGAGAATTATAGTTAAACATTAGTCAGAGTTTGGCCGTAAAGCATATGGTCAGCGAGGACAGATGTTCTGTCAAAGAGTTTATTGCTGACCCGCTGGCGGAGCTCTTTACGGGCCCTGTGCTGACAGAGGGTGGGCTCACAAAGACTTAGGCCAGAGAGGAGGGAGAGGCCAACGTGTGACAGAAGGACAGTGAGAGAAGAAAGGGAACGTTGGGAAGTAGCAACAACGGATACGGAGAGACAGCAATAGACGTAATAGAGTTTGGACAGCCAGCTGAAGCTACGGTGATGCTAAAGTAAGACATGACTGAAGTCACAGAGACGAGCAAGGTCTGCATTTGGCTGGAACTGGCAACGAAATAGTGAAATAGGGTAAATCTATGGGAAGCTGAAATACTGGAATACACATGCCGCTTTATTATCCTCTGTGATTTATAATGTGTGTAATGACATGTTGCTTCTCACATACTTACATCAGTCAATCCAGTGTTGAAATGATAGGTGGGTTTGTCAACCAGAACTCCTTTTGGTCCTGACGGAAATACATCCACCACATTACATTGGACTCAAATCTGGGATTTTGTAGAGGTATTTCTTTATCTATTTCACGGCAATGTTTTATTTACTATAATTAGCCAGGATATCAGTCGTTATATTAGAAATATCCAAAAATACTGAATCCAATCTGATTCACTTTAAAATATATATCTGGAACACTGTAATACAGATGTAGATTATTTAGAGTATATGATCAAAGTAAGGTCCTGATTTAAACGATGACATTTCAAATCTTCAATTATTGATATGAAATCTAAGAAAGTTGACCTGCAGATTGTGACATCATCTGCTAAAGAGAAGAGGTTTCACTCTGGTTGTGTTTTGCAAACTCCAGAAGCGCTCAGTCCTCTCGCTGACGGAAGCTTCCAGACCTTTGGCTGAGTTTAGACAGACACTTTAACAGGACGGCACACACATGTCTTCCTGGCATGTTCTCAAGTGAACCGTGTTAACGTGAATCAGCGGTTACCTGGTACCAGTCGTCAGCACTGGGCTTCTGTTAAAGCCTGTTCCACCTTCACACACTCTCCTGGTGTTTCCTGGAGTCCCACCTTTGTGTTTGGGGTTGAGATAGGAAGGTTCAGTTTTACGAGAGAAACAGAGAGACAGACAGTGCGCACCATAAAGTCTTTGTTTGAGGTGTGTTTCAGGACAGAATGGCGAGTGATAATACTCATCAGACACATCATAGACAGTGCAGCCAGGAAAGGACCTTTACACATGTTAGACATACAGTCGTTATAAACCTTTGCTAATCCTGGTCGTTAGATTGGATTTGCACATTTAACATTTAATCCAAAAACGTTCTTTGATTGGAAGACATAACTCAATATGTATTTTTTTGTAAACAAGTCAACTGCCAAGAAATGATGAAATATGGTGTCGTCGTGACCATATCAAATCAAATCAAATCAAGTTTATTTATAAAGCACATTTTAAAACAACTTTCGGTCGCGCCAAAGTGCTGTACATGAATAAAAAATATACGGAACATATTGCAATTTGTAGCATTTAAGTTAAAAACAACAAATATAAAGGCAGACACAGTTAAAATACAAAATGAAAAAGGTCATGCTCTGCTCACTTTTAAAAGGCCAGAGAGAAAAAGTGTGTTTTTAGAGAGGATTTAAAAGCCCCTAGTGTCTGGGCCGACCTCACAGGTAAGGGCAGAGTGTTCCAGAGCCTGGGACCAGCTGCTGCGAAGGCTCGGTGCCCTCTAGTTTCTAGCCTGGTTTTCGGCACTACCAGCAGCATTTGGTCGACAGACCTTAGAGCTCTGGCTGGGGTGTATCGCTGGATTAAGTCAGCTATATAAGCCGGAGCCAGCCCGTTTAGGGCCTTAAAAACAAATAAAAGGAGTTTAAAATCTATTCGGAACCGAACTGGAAGCCAGTGAAGTGAGGCCAGAATGGGGGTAATGTGGTCACGCCTTTTGTGGCCAGTCAGGAGACATGCAGCTGCGTTCTGTACTAGCTGCAGGCGTTTTATGGATGCCTGATCCATGCCCACATACAAAGCGTTGCAGTAGTCCAGTCGCGATGTCACAAAAGCGTTAATTACCCTCTCTAAGTCTTTAAAAGATAAAAACGACTTGGTCTTAGCCAATAGTCGTAATTTAAAAAAGCAGGTTTTGACTACGCTGCTGACCTGTTTATCGAATTTAAAAGTGCTATTGAAGGTTACTCCAAGGTTCGTTACAGCGGGGAGGATGTTTTTACTCAGAGAGCCAAGAATGTCAACCTGGGAGGCCGGAGGTTGGGGTCCAAAAAAAATTACCTCGGTCTTGCTCTCGTTGAGGGTGAGGAAGTTTTGGCTCAGCCAGGATTTAATTTCAGCCAAGCAGTCCATCAATTGCTGTAAGGAGTTGGCATTAGCATTGAGAGGTAGATATATCTGAACGTCATCAGCGTAGCAGTGGAAGGGGATGTTGTGCTTGGAGAGAATTGCACCTAGGGACAGTATATATAATAGAAAAAGGATGGGGCCCAGAATAGAACCTTGGGGAACCCCACAGGTAAGGGGGGCTTTTGCAGAGGAGAAGGCACCTAGCTGCACTGAAAGGCTACGGTCTGTTAGGTAGGACCTGAACCATGCCAGAGCAGAGCCTGTGATGCCTGCGGACTGTTCGAGCCGCGACAACAGAATGCTGTGGTCCACGGTATCGAAGGCCGCTGTCAGGTCCAACAGCACCAGGACAGCTGGGCTACCTGAGTCGGCGGCTAGGAGGAGATCATTAAGAACTCTTAAAAGGGCTGTTTCAGTGCTGTGCATTGGTTTGAAACCAGACTGAAACTTTTCATAGATGCCATGCGTGGTTAAAAAAGACTGCAGCTGGGCGTAGACTACTCGCTCCAGCGCTTTAGATAAAAACGGTAGCTGGGAGATGGGCCTAAAATTTGCAAGAATGGAGGGGTCGAGATTTTTCTTTTTTAGCAGTGGCTTGACCACAGCATGTTTGAAGGCAGCTGGGACACATCCTGAGCTGAGAGAGGTGTTTATAAGTAATAAAATACTTGCTCCAACTGAATCGAAAACGTCTCTGAGAAGGCGAGAGGGAATGCTGTCTGAGGTGCAGTTTGTCGGCCGCAGGTGCTTGACAACATCTGAGAGAGAAGAGAGGGATACAGGCTCAAAGTGGTCGAGGACAGCAGCGCACAGAAGAGGGGCAGAATCTGGGGTAGCACTAGTGTGGGCTAGCCTAAGAGCAGATACTTTTTCAATAAAGAATGACAGAAACTTATCACAGAGAGTAGTCGATGGTACAATTGGAGAAACATCACAGGGATTAATGATCGAGTTGAGGACATTAAAAAGAACCTGAGGTTTGTGGCTGTTCTTAGAGATTAACAGAGAAATGTGCTCTGTCTTGGCTGCTTTGACTGCCGTCTGGTAGTCAGAAAGGCAAGCACGAAGGATTTCCAAGGAGACATGGAGTCCATCCTTCTTCCACTTTCTCTCTGCACGCCTGCAAGCGCGTCTGAGAGCACGAGTACAGTCACTGAGCCACGGCTGTGGGAGAACTTTGCTGCGTCTAAGCGTAAACGGAGCAACAGAGTCAAGTATTTGTGTACATGTCGAGTCAAACATAGAGATAAGCTCATCAGCACTAAAAGCACAGTTCATCTCTAATTTACAGATCAGAGAAAGATTAAAACATCAGAAAACTGTGAGGCCGTCAATGGGTTAATTAAACGCAGACGACGTGCAGGGGCTCGCGACTCGAGCCCTGCGCTAGGGATCGAGGTTGTAAACACAACAGGTAAATGGTCTGAGATACCTGTTGCTTCACAGATTTCATCCACAAATACAGATAGTCCGAACGATAATACTAAATCTAAAATGTGTCCTTTTTCGTGTGTTGGGCCAGCCACGGACTGAACTAGACCAAAAGCATCGAGGAGATTTAAAAAGTCCCTAACCAGGGGTTTTGACTCGCAACACACATGCACATTAAAATCTCCGGAGATCAAAACACGATCATATTTCACCATGATCCCGGACAGAAAGTCAGAAAAGTCATTTATGAAGTCCTTATTGCATTTTGGCGGACGATATACAACAGCGCAGAGCACAGGCGAGGCCGGATTCAGTTCAAACAGCTGTAACTCAAAGCTAGCGTAGCTTGTTACAGGGTGAGGCAATCTGCATTGGAGGCTAGCTCGAAACACTGATGCTGACCAAGAATGACCAAGAATAACTTCTCCAAACACTCCATTCTGGATCCCTCGCCGGCCTGTTCAGTCTCCCTCAAGGACCTCCAGCCGGGCTCCAAGAGTTCTTTAGATATGTGAGTGTTCTGTTTATGCTGTTGTTGAGCTCCACCCACCCACACAGGGTTCGTCCACACAGGGTTCGTCCACACAGGGTTCGTCCACACAGGCACAGACAGTCAACCAGCATGATATTAACGGCTGAAAGCTTGGGTAAAGAATGTGTAATATCAGGGCCCCTCCCACACCTAAGATAAGATAAGATGAACCTTTATTAATCCCAAGGGGAAATTCCGTGGTACAAAGCAGCAACAGGGTAAGCGTGAAAAAACAGGACAGCAAAGATTCACACAGATCAATAAAATCAAAAAGAAATTAAATCAAGAAAAGAAATTAAAATGATAATGATAATAATAAAAGACTATGAAATAGGAGATGAATAAAAATAACTGTAAAATAACTGTCAGCATATATACATATTTGGTCATCTAAATGATAAAGTACGGAATAAGTTAAAGTGACAAGTGAAAATGGACATCTGTACATATAGTGACATATCTATCTACCTATTGGGTCTACGACTAATATATGAACATGGGTTGTTGTGGAAACAGTGTATATTTATGTCCAGTCATTTAATTGTATTTCTCTTTCATCATGAACCCCTTGTTGTGCAGCCTGGTGGCTCCAGGCACAAAGGACTGTCCGAGGCGCTTGGTGCCTTGTCGAGGAGGGATGAGTCTGTGGCTGAACGTGCGCCTCGTCTTCACTAGCTCTGCGTGGAGTGGGTGGGAGGGGTTCTCTAGGATGCTGTCGAGCTTCCTCCTCGTCCTCCCCTCTGCCACCCCCTCCAGATTGTCCAGTTGTACTTCCACTTCAGAGCTAGCCTTCCTCACGAGCTTGTTCAGCCTGCCAGTGTCCCTAGTGTTTGTGTTTCCACCCCAGCACACCACGGCAAAGAAGAGCACGCTGGCCACCGCAGACTGGTAGAACATCTGCAGCAGCCTTGTGCTGAAGGACCTGAGCCTCCTCAGGAAGAACAGCTTGCTCCGTCCCTTCCTGAAGAGAGCATCGGTGTTGTCTGTCCAGTCCAGTTTATGGTTTAAGTGCACTCCCAGGAACAGCTCACCCTCTCAAAGTGTTCAGGTGACCCTCAGGCATGCAACATATCAACTATGTGTGGCAGAAGACTATCAACTGGGCAAAAGGGGCAACAGCAGTTATTTATTACATCAACCCCAGTTCATCCAATCTCATCACAATCACCCCTGTTCCATTGGCAGACCTACCGAAGACTTTGCGATCAGCACTCCTTAAGATCACTTGTAAACAAATCCTTTTTGTGTAGTGATTGTATCCTTTAAATTATTTAGATCTCCTCATGACTACAGAATCCTGGCTGACACAAAGCACCATTATAAAAGGCAAATCTCCTTGTCTGCGCATACTTATGTACCGACCACCTACATCTAATCCCAATGGTACCAATGACTTTGCAGAATTGCTATCATTATCACTGCTGAGACGTCACGTTGTATCACGTGACTTGAATTTTGAATCGAGCCGTCCCCTATAGATGCTATCTCTTTGCATATGCACACACACACCATTTTGAATGGCACCGTCCCTTATACTATCTCTGTACGTCTCCCTGCCGACAGGGACGCCCCTCCTGGCACGGTCCTTGGAAGATGCGGCGGTGTTTTTTTTTCGTCAAAGGAGCGCGCTTTGCTGGCGGCGAAAAGAATCCCACCAGACTCCTTTGCCCCTCCGACAGAGGGACGTCCTTGTCCTTTTCGTCATTTCATAACATTACATTTAGCTGACGCTTTTATCCAGAGACTCACAATAAGTGCGTTCGACCAACAAGATACAACCTTGAAGAAAACAGAATCATAAAGTACATCAGGTTTCATAGAGCCAAGCATTTCAAGTGCTACTCAACTGGCTTTAGGTAAGCCAGCCCTTTATTAGTATATAAGTGTTCTGTTAGCAGTTCTATCCTCGAAGTGGAGTCGAAAGAGATGAGTCTCAGTCTGGAAGGTGTGTGAGCTTTCTGCTGTCCTGATGTCAATGGGAGCTCATTCCACCATTTTGGAGCCAGGACAGCAAACCCACGTGTTTCTGCTGATGGGAACTAGGGTCCCCCTCGCAGTGCGGGTGCAGCGAGCCGTTTGGCCGATGCAGAGCGGATAAAAACTCTCGATCTTCTCTCAAATTATTTATTTTTTTGTCAAATGACGCCAAGACGCCCCCTGGCGGAAACGCTACTGAGTATACTTGTGTTGACTGAGTACACTTGTGTTGACTGAGTACACTTGTGTTGACTGAGTATACTTGTGTTGACTGAGTACACTTGTGTTGACTGAGTACACTTGTGTTGACTGAGTATACTTGTGTTGACTGAGTACACTTGTGTTGACTGAGTACACTTGTGTTGACTGAGTACACTTGTGTTGACTGAGTACACTTGTGTTGACTGAGTACACTTGTGTTGACTGAGTATACTTGTGTTGACTGAGTACACTTGTGTTGACTGAGTACACTTGTGTTGACTGAGTACACTTGTGTTGACTGAGTATACTTGTGTTGACTGAGTACACTTGTGTTGACTGAGTACACTTGTGTTGACTGAGTACACTTGTGTTGACTGAGTACACTTGTGTTGACTGAGTACACTTGTGTTGGTGTATAACTGCATGACCCCGTATGGCACAATACAACTCAGTACATTTTTGGTCATTACGTCAATTTTAGACCCTTTCTTTAGTAGAATCGTATACATTGGAAGGCTAACGAGGCGATCAGCTCGCCGGTGAATAGCAGCTGGCGTGGAGAACTGCGGGTTAGGAAAGATGAGATCTCAGACTGGCTTACCGGTACGTCAATCAAGTGGCAAATGCCATCGTAAGGATGGATGATAGGCTAACTTTTCTACTCTTTTGTTCCATGCCATGCGCTCTACGCACACTACCTTCACGATCAACGTCTTGGCACCCCTCGTCTAGATCTTCCTATTGTTCTACACTGATCGAAAATAATCACTCTTACCCAAAAGCGTTATTCAACATTGTGAGCCGAGTCATTTTCTAGATGCCCCCCCGGCTAGGTGCGAGGAATTTGTATCTTTCTTCACAAATAAGATTTGTAATGTGAGACACTGTGCCGCTTCATCTGCTCTTTTAACCCAATAACTCTTCATGGCCGTGGCATGCAGGACATGAAGAGGAGACCCTCCTCTTCATGTCCTGCATGCCACGGCCATGAAGAGGAGACCCTCCTCTTGTCCGTTACACTTTATTCCTGTGCAACTTTTAGAGGGTTTAAATGAAATAAAAGGCCAATATTCAAACACCAAACTGTGGTCTTTCTGTGGGGCTTTGTCTCCTTTCTGAATCTAGTCATTTCAAGACGTCCTTTTGATTGTTGTGAAATGTAAAACAAAAAATTGAATTAAAAAGTGAATTGTACGACATTATAAAGATCCGGATCTATGAATTGTAAAGAGGCCAAACTGAATATTCGTCCTCAGCCTGTGACTCCTGGCGGCAGTGTTTAACGACATCTAACCCTGTAGATACAAACTGAACGCTCTGACGCATAGAACTGAGTACGGGTGTTTTCAGTTTTGACCTCAGAAGTGCTGCTGCTGCACGAGTATCTTTAAGGACATCATGGAACCCGTGATGGAACTGAGACACGATGGGAAAAGAAGCTTTACATTGAGTGTTAGTGTAGGGAAAAAACAGCTCACACACACACACACATTTTTTAACACTAATTTGACCTGCATGCCGATTTTAAACAAAGTCAACCTCGGTCCTTTTAGCCAGATGTTTTTTAACCCACTTACCAGGTCTTTTACCAGATGCTGTGGGACCCAGCCTCGGACACTCCACCGGGGGAGACCCCCTTCGGGGGGCAGGAGTACAGGTTTTAACCCCGCCGCATACGCTCTGTGCTGCAGCCGCTGCTCTCTTTTATCCCTTTTAAAACATTTTTTAAAAACATTTTTAACCCAGACCAAACAGGCTTTTATAAACTTTGATTGGTTTTACTACAGGAGTTTTTCAAAATATTCACCCGAGAGCCCGTGCACCACGCTGCGTGTTCCCCAAAAGCCTAACCAAATCTTCACCCTAAAATTAATGATTTCCCTCCACACACACACACGCACACACACACACACACGCACACGCACGCGCACGCGCACACACACACACACACACACACACACACACACACACACACACACACACACACACACACACACACACACACACACACACACACACACGCGTGTTCTCCTGGGTGGGGAACAGAGGGAGTTGACACTGTTTTACACATTCCTACATCTAGGTATGATCTAAGAATTATTCCTTCACCGTGTGTTTGTGTGTGTGTGTGTGTGTGTGTGTGTGTGTGTGTGTGTGTGTGTGTGTGTGTGTGTGTTTGTGTTTGTGTGTGTGTGATAATAGGACATTTTGTTCATCTTAATTATGCATGCCTTTATAGATGCTTAAGTAAATGCATAAACTAAACTATTTAACTGAAATGTAATTATATCAATTATATATTTATTATTATCAAAATATGAAGGGTAATAATGGATCAATCAATCAATCAATCAATCAACAGCTTTATTAATCAGCAAGGGGCAGTTGGTTACGAGTAGCAGCTTATGTCATGACACAGGCAGGACCACACAAGAAGAGAACACACAGATACACCCGGGAGCACAGATGTGGATCATTCCAATTTACACTATAAATAGTTCAATCAGGAGAGACGTGATGTATGAAATACATGTTTATTATCGGTCACATTATATCAATGAAACATAATGATGACAGTTCATCACAAGTGAATGAAATGTGTTTTGGCGACTAGGCCCAGGTTTTGTAGGACATCATTCGGGAAGGGAAAGAACCGTTTCCGATGAACCCCCTCCGGTCTAGACCTGGTGGTGGTGATAAGTGGTTAGGTCCGATTGGAAGGGAGGAGGATAAGCTTGGCCCTGAGTTGGAAGCAGGAGGCGAAGGGGTGGAGGAGGGTTGCGCGTTGACGCCTGGAAGACAGCTGATAGAACAGGGGAGAGCATATATAGAGGGATTAACAGGTGCGATGATTAGGCTTGTGAATGGAGGGAAGTGATATGTTGGCTAAGGAGTGGCGCTCCCTGTCATCCAGTGGAGGGAGTGAGTATTGCCATGACGAGCAATACGGAGTGTTAGGTCTTCCTGTCTGAACTTGCGCTGAGCTTCAGTTCAATCAGGAGAGACGTGATGTATGGAATACATGTTTATTATCGGTCACATTATATAAATGAAACATAATGATGACAGTTTATAACAAGTGAATGAAATGTGTTTTGGCGACTAGGCCCAGGTTTTGTAGGACATCATTCGGGAAGGGAAGAACCGTTTCCGATGAACCCCCAAAAGAAGTGAAGTATGAAGTACTGAACGTGAAGACATCTTACCTTGTGGGATGCAGTGGAAATCTATGGATGAAATGAGAGGTTAATACATGTGGGAATTTAGACGTACTGATGCCTCCCAGGCGTCCTTCCTGGCCGTACGGGGCATCCCGGCCGTACGGGCAATAATATTAAACATGAACAGAGACCCGGAGGTCACGACCTAACGTGCAGGGTTACACATGAACACAGAGGTCACGACCTGACGTGCAGGGTTACACATGAACACAGAGGTCACGACCTGACGTGCAGGGTCACACACGGACCCAGAGGTCACGACCTGACGTGCAGGGTTACACATGAACACAGAGGTCACGACCTGACGTGCAGGGTTACACATGAACACAGAGGTCACGACCTGACGTGCAGGGTTAAACATGAACGCAGTGACACATATGCTGACGTGCTATGAAACCACCACCACCAGTATAGGCATAATTACCATTCTTTTAGTGTTTGAGAGACCTTGGATAGCCAGCACGCGCTGATGTCCGGCGAATGTGGGATGTGAAGGCGGAGGAGGACCACCGCCCGAGTTGCAGGGATGAGGGAGAAAGGCCTGATTGCAGCAGAGGTGCTGAGCCTGAACGAAAGCCCTGATATGCTATTAAGACGCCACGACCAGTTATGCATTATTTACCATCGGAAAACTGAAGAGCTCTTGGATTGCAGCACGAGCCGATGTCCGGGCGAAGAGGGAGATGTAAATAAGTAAGCACGAGCTGTTAGCTGGAGTACAGTAATGCATGAATATCATAGCCTGATTGATGCGAGCCAAGTGAGCAAACCCGAGAATATGAAGTGCGGAATGCACGCAGAAAGACGTACACTGAGTTAAATGCTGAGACATGACCCACGATATAGTATAGCTTAATAGCAGTTAAGTGCGCCAGGATGAGTCATAGATGCTGATAAACTGATTGAGTGATTAAGATTGTCTTCCATCATCTGAGTGAGGATGGTGGGAGGAAGGGGAGAGCAGATTTAAAGGGGTTAGCAGGTGCGATGATTGGCTAGCCGGGGCGTAATGCCCCTGATCACTTATTGAGATAACGTGTGACGCCCGATGATGTTGTCTTCCTGATTGAACTTACGCTGAGCTACATTTCAATCAGGAGAGACGTGATGTATGAGTACATGTTTATTACCGGGACACATGATATGCGGGAATAGTGATGACGTATTACGATAAGTAACTGTAATGATGTTTTGGCGATTAGGCCCCGGGTTTGCAGGATGATCATTCAGGAGGGAAAGAACCGCTCTGATGAACCCCCAAAAGAAGTGAAGTATGAAGTACGGAGCTGTGAGCAATCCTTACCTTGCGGCTGGCTGCGGAGATCTATGGATGAAAAGAGAGATTAACATGGGGACATGATGAGCGCCGGAATCGCTTCCGGGCTGCGGGGTTAGTCATGCGCGGGACCACTGCCCGAAACCTGCACGCAGGTTTAACATGACGCAGACCCACTGGCCGCAACCTGCGCCCGCAGGGTTAAACCTAACCGCGGACCTGTGTCGGCAACTTGGCTCGGACCCGCGTTCGCGACCTGCACTTGCGGGATTAGCATACGCAGATCCGGAGTCATAGCCTGACAGATCCGGAACCGTAGACACGTATACATGCTGACGTGTTACCACACCAATTATAGGTATATTTACCATCTTTTAGTGTTGAGGGACCTTTGGATGGCCAGCACGGCACTGATGTCCAGGCGGATGTAGGATGTGAAGGCAGAGGAGGACCATCGTCCGAGTTGTTGCAGGGATGAGGACGAGACGCCTTGATTAGCAGCGGAGGTAGCTGCGCCTATCCTGAACGAATGCCCCGAGAATAATTGGGGTGATAAGCCGGATCTAATGAGAACTTGCTTTAAGTAATGATTGAATTTGCAGAATTTGATCATGGATTTATAAGGGCAGAACGGGGAATCGTTGCGATTTTCGTTTTTTAGCAATATACATGACATGGCCTATTATAGATGTCTCCGGTACCGATAAAAGACCAATACGTTGGAGCTTAACGGCGCGTAAAACACACGTGATGACATCACCAATGAATCGACGACTGAATAAGTTGGCAACTAATTTGGTAATCAATTTTGATCGATTAAGACGATTAGTTGTTGCACCCCTACTGCCGAGGAGATGTTGTTGTAGCAGATTCAGCCGTTGGTGCACCGAGAAACGGAACATTATTATTATTATTATTTATTTATTTTTATTTATTTATTTTTGGGGAAGAAAAAAGAGAAAAATACGATCATTTAGTCAATAATCATTGGAAACGGGGGGGGGGGGGATTGACTCTCTGTCGTCTCCCAGCAGAAGCAACACGCTTCGGGTTCAATAACCCATTTTATCGGAAAGACTGGAGAGAGGCGAGCTCTTCTTGAGAGGTCGTTGCATTTATTTAGCTCTTCTGTTTCGCGAGAAAGATTCGCAAGATCACAACCTATCCTTTTTCTGCTGCCTTGTTTACTTCTAGAAAACATGTATCCCGCTCGCTCGCTCTACCATACCCACGCACACATGCACGCGTCACGCCCCTCTCTAAAGGGGTAGTGATCTCGCTCTGCATGCCCCTAATGTCATAACAATATAACGAAACATCTCGTGAATTTGTTGCAACTGCCTCTTGCCAGCGCTACCCTGACGCCTGTTTTAGAGGTGAGGCGCAGGAGGAAGTAGCTTCAATGGGATGTAGCTTGAGCCCTGCCTGCCTGCCTGCAGGAGGGGTTGTGGTTTGAAGCCAGAATGGGTAAAGCTTCGCCTGCGATGAGGACCGTTCCGCGTGAAGCCGGAAGCGCCGCATTTGAGCCAGTGATGCCCTCTCGAGAGACTGAAGGCGTGCGTCAGTTGTTTGCGTGAAGAAGCCCATTTCCATTAAGCCCGGAGGAACTTCCGTGGAGCCCGATTTCCTTGTTTTTTCCTCCCGCGCCCGGGTTTGCGGGGCGGCCGGCTGGACCCGCTAGCCGAACTGGGGAACGCCGCCTGTAGCTTAATCCGCCAGACTGCGGAGCTGATGAATAATGCCTGGAGCTGGGACGAAGCTCTGCTGCTGCTTGCGCGTTGACGCCTGGAAGACAGCTGATAGAACAGGGGAGAGCATATATAGAGGGATTAACAGGTGCGATAATTAGGCTTGTGAATGGAGGGAAGTGATATGTTGGCTAAGGAGTGGCGCTCCCTGTCATCCAGTGGAGGGAGCGAGTATTGCCATGACGAGCAATACGGAGTGTTAGGTCTTCCTGTCTGAACTTGCGCTCAGCTTCATTTCAAAGCATCACAATAATAAATAAATAAATAATCAAGTTAAAAGCCTTTTCAAGAATGTACAAGTTTGAGTGCAGAAGGGATGAGTGATTTAGAAAAGCAGGTAGAGCATATCTACGCCCTGATGACAACAGACGGAAGTCATGTGAGAGTACGCGACCTGGAGAGTACGCGACCTGGAGAGTACGCGACCTGGAGAGTACACGACCTGGAGAGTTCAGAATGCTCTCTGCTCTCCGCAGAATCTGTTGGTTACAGAAGGAGTTTATTATGGATTATGACAGAAAACAAGAATCAAAAGCATCCACTGTCTTTGTAACTCAAAGTCTCCTCAGGTCATATACAGCACAGCAAAGAGGCTTTCGTTGGCACACAAGTCAAATGAATAACAGAAAAAGGACAGTAAAACATGGAAGTCGGCCAAATTGTAACTCTAAACATCGGCGGAAGAATTTGACAGCAGTGCATCCCTATTCTCATAGTGATGCACGGGCCATGATGTACGCAGGCAGTCAGCAGGACCAAGCTAAGCCAGTGTGAGAAACAACCAGGGGCGCCGTAAGGGGGTGAAAAGTTAGGACGATTCTAAGGGCCCGTGACTGACAGGGGCCCCAAAATGTTTAGAACATTAAGAAAAAAAATGTAAGTAACCTTTCATCAATCATCAATAATTAACATTAATAGAACGTTATATTTATAAATTACTCACTAAACTTACGATTCATTTAACTTATTTTCTTCCAAAAGTTAATTACCCAAAGCCTCTGTACACCCCCTTCTATTTACATGTAATGGTTTGGTCCTGCCTCCAAAGGCGTTGTGGCACCGGCACTTGCAGAGAGTGAAAGCATGTGAGGAGGGATGCTAGTACTTAGCCTACGTAAGTGTGTTGTACCATGGTTGTACCATGTCTCAACGGCTCAAAAAGTCAGGCTATAAGAAAAGAAGAGAAAGGAGAGAAAGACAAGAGAGAGGGACTAAAGGGCCACAGTATGTCACCCAGTTTTTCACAAGAAAAGGTGGGTGTGATCCATGAGTGGTGGAAATTAGTCTGTTAGCTAATGTTTTTT
This sequence comes from Pseudochaenichthys georgianus, assembly GCF_902827115.2. Lineage (NCBI taxonomy): Eukaryota > Metazoa > Chordata > Actinopteri > Perciformes > Channichthyidae > Pseudochaenichthys > Pseudochaenichthys georgianus. The sequence goes on along the minus strand of NC_047505.1, from coordinate 2,525,116 downwards.
TGTTTACTAAGCTGACATTAAGTACTCTTAATATCTTTACAGAAAATAGGTCTTTCATTTCACTGCTCTTTTAGCTGACATTTAATTCACTTCAGAAACACTTTTTGTTATATAATATTCCATGGAATGCTCTTAACGTTCCGATAGCAATGAATCTATGAAATGCTTTGACAATAAATACATACAAAAATGTCATCTGTGGAAGCCGTGGCGCTGTAAAAAGCACGACCAATCATCTGAGCTGGCCCGGCAAAAATGACTGGATGGCCTACCTGCCTGTCAGCCTTCCATCTGTGCACAAACTGATCTCGTGCCCTCATTGGTCATGTGCGCGTTCGTGTGTGTTGGAGGAGGGGCTCTGTAAGGAACTCTGAAGGAAGGGGCAGATTTTTTCCGGTTGTGTACTTTCAAATTCTAGCGCACTCGAGCTGGTTTCTCCATTCGTACCTACCTACCTTTTAATAAATGCAGGCACATTTTTAGCACATATTCATACTAAATCAGTTGTCCCTCCCCCTGGTGCCAGGACCCACAGATCCATCTTTAGGCTCAGCAGCCCTGTCCCCCCATAAGGCTGAACCTGAACCAGCTTTTCTCCCAACTGAAGGAGGTGAGCAGCATTGTGTTGAATGACATGCCACTTAACATATCTGAAGGGAGACTGGAATACAATATATATATATATATATATAACAAAAAGCTAACATCTAATTTAAATTATACATTTCAAACAGTATTTTCCCACATAACCAATGATCTATATAAAACAAAAAACTGCTTTTAGTCTATTTAGGATGATGGACAGTTTGAAGCATTGAGTGATCAGTCTGTATTTTGGTTATGATATTAATACTAATGTTATTATATTAAAGCAGGGGTGGGGAACCTCCGGCCCCCGGGCCATATACGGACCGCTAGACCATTTGGTACGGCCCTCGAGGTAATTTATAAACAAAGTGGCCTGTGCCTGGTGGTGGGGCCCAATGTGATATATTTTCATGGGGCCCAAAATCCCTGGCGGCGCCCCTGGAAACAACTACACATTATGTCTGGGTCCGAAACACGCAGTGTGATTGGTCCGCTCACCCACTGTGTTCTGATGAGTCCACCACCGTTACAGCGGAACATCAGTTCATGTGTTACAATGGCGTTACAACCAAAAAATGACACCGGCAATGACAAACAGATGAGAATGCTGCGTGGGGTCTGGGTCCCGTGTTGGCGGGTCGTTGCGCGGGTCGTTGCGCGGGTCGCTGCTGGAGCGGACAGCGTGAGCTGGCTTGCTGCGTGGGGTCTGCGGGACACGGCGAGGCCCGGCCCGAGGTCGGTCGGAGCACACACACCCGCAGCCTGGCCGTGGGTCTGTGTGTGTGTGTGTGTGTGTGTGTGTGTGTGTGTGTGTGTGTGTGTGTGTGTGTGTGTGTGTGTGTGTGTGTGTGTGTGTGTGTGTGTGTGTGTGTGTGTGTGTGTGTGTGTGTGTGTGTGTGTGTGTGTGTGGGCCTGGCCGGGCCTCGCCGTGTCCCGCTGTCTCAGGCTGAGAAATCCGCGGAGCTGCAGCTGAGAAAAATAAGGCTGAGTGTGTGTGTTTGAGGAGCCCACACATCCACGGAGGGGTCGTCGTTACGTTCTGGGGCAGACACGCATTTTCTGTGTTAGAGTTTTACTCGCGACAGGGTGTACTTTGAGGGTTTGAATAAAAGAAGCTACATAACACACAAGGGGACGGGTAATAACCGGAAAAGCATGACATGGGACCTTTAATATGACTTTTTTATACAAGATATTGACATTCTGCTGTTGGTGTAGTCCTCGCTGTCTGTGGTTAACGTCTCTATAGGTTGTCCTAGTTTTCAAATGTCCCTCCAACATTTCACACAATAATTCAGTACGTCACTTTGACCACGCCTGACCAGTGTGTCCTGACCGGCTCTGAGACATGAACAGTTGCATAGTCCCACCTTTCTCCCCTCCCATATCAGCCAGATAACACTGTTTCTCGTCTGTACAAAGACACTAACTAATGAAGTCATCCATGGAGGCAATTTGTCATACTCGACACACCTGGAAGGCACACTGTGCACACTGTGCCTTCCACAGTTTTTGTCCTTAACACATGATCTCCGCTCCACAGATAACATCCGTCTAAGCAAAGCAGCTTTAGCACACTGATCAGTTATCTTAATCTTCCCTTTCCCATGACTTCTCTGATAACAGCTTCTCTTCAGATCCAGAAGACTGAAGCTTCTTTTTCACATCGACCACTGGGACCTCTGGAAAGGGTCAAGCTGAGGGGTTTGCAGTGGATCCTCTGTGTGGCTACACTATGCACAACAGAGAATATACTGTATCAAAGGTTTTAATGATCTCCACTTTATCAGTCTTTTCCTTTGTAACCCTAAATGTTAATTGCATTCAAAAGCAAATACTCTCTTAAATATGTTCATTATCTTTCTGGCTTTATACTTTTTTGATGAACTTAGTCAATCACACTCTTTTACACGCACATCTTCCAGATACTTTGACCTAGATTTAGGATGTTCCTTGCTGACTGTGAGGACAGGATGAGGACTGGAGCGCTGGATTGCTCTCAGTGGATGTTGGCTCTTTAAGTGGATTTCAGTTCACTGAAGAGATTCAATGAAATCCAGAGTGGCTTTTCTCCATTGTTGCTCTGGTAACTTGCTGTTCAGAAGAAATATTGGAATGTTCTTGTGTGTGTTTACACTGAATACCTTGTTCCAACAATATCCGTTTTGAATACAGTTGTGTTGCATAGTTCCCATTTAGCTTCAGGTAATGCAAACAGGAAGTGAGATGTCTGAAGTCTGTGGACACACAAGCTGAAGAGACTTTCACCTTTTGTTCTATGACTTAAAATCAGTCATTAAATAAGTATTATAAATATTAATTTTGTATCTGTTGTATTCATTTTGCACTAAAGTTCTCAAAAATAGAACACATGAAATACTCTTTAGTTTAGTATTTCATCTGCACCGGATTGTACATAAAGAGGCTTTAAATGTTATTTCATATAGACATTTATTGAGTGAATTGCCAGAAAAATGATACTTGGACAGAAGGTTTTGGCCAGGCCAGGCACTGGGGAACCACTGATTTAGAAGGTCTTAAAAATGATCGGATTTGAAAGGTACTTCTGTGTTGCGATCTCAAATAAAACTCCAAACATCTTTAATTGTGTTTTTTGTAAAGCTCTTTTAGTTTTAAACCTGATGTTTATAAGCTTCTTAGTTTTTGCAAAAGTCTGTAAATATACACAACTTTCTAATAAAATGCACACATTTACCTTTTTCTAGACTAAACACAGGTATGATCCTAAGTTAAAAACATATGAGCTTATCATGAGGTTGTTAACATCGCAGTTTATCAGTGGATGTTTGCTGGAACTACTTGTTCACAGCTTGTTTCCTGACGGACACACACAGCGTGACTCCGGTCAGGTAGAGACCGGTCTCCAGTCAGCACCGATGCAGACTCGCTGTTTAAGGGCTTGATAGCCCACTCCCCCTCCACACTAGGGATGTGCATCTCCATCACTGATGCGATGCGCATCTCGATACGTTGCCAACGATATGATAAATTAACGATATGATAAATTAACGATACATTTGAAACACCAGGCGATACGATACGATTCACCCCTGTTGCGATACAGTTCGATACGATTTGATTCAACATTATGCGATTCGGGGCGATACGATGCGATTCAACACGATGCAAAATAATGATACTTCAATATGGTACGACAGAGGACTTTTGTTTTATTCCTTATATGCAGCAAATCATACATTAACAAAAAAGTGCTTTACATATTTGGTTCTCTCTACTAGTACTGCACATCCCATCATGCTGTTTCTTTGTTACCTTAAAAAACTCTCCAGAGTACAGTACAATTGTATAACACCTCACAGTTAAACAATTTAAGGATGCATTGCCCATGATTAACAATGTGCAAATAACAACTACGTGACGCAACGCAGACGTGACGCGACGAAGACGGACCCGGTGGAATCTAGGGGTGAGAGTTAGACCTAAGCCCTAGATTCCACCGGGTCCGGCTATGTCGCGTTATGGCTGCGCCGCGGCGTTCGAAAAGATCGCGCCCACTCTAGTCAATGGGTGCTATTCCACCAGACGCGCCGCGTTACGTCCCAGAAGCGTCTCGCCGCTGGGCTCCACTCGAAATAGGATTCAAGTCTATTTTTCGACGCGAGGCGTTGCAAAGGCACCGGGCAGGAAGTGGACCGGTGACAGCATCCGGCCCATCCCCAAAATAAACTCATTTGCAGACCCTATCCCTCCGTAGTCTTTCAAGTAGGAGGAGAAATGCCAGTGTTCTCCTCCGGTTTACAGGCACTGTGTAAATTATATATATAGAATAATTATGATGATGAATGCATTTTTTTACCACTAAAATACAGCAACATATCTTTGATTCATGTCGTTTATAACTGGAATATTACAAGTATTATTAACTTTGTCTGTACAAAGTGGCCTGTCCAGGAAATATGCACGAATCAACAAAAACTGCGAGCCGGCAGGCAAGAACCTCCACTTCTGAAACACTCCTGAAACGCCCCCGGTAGGGTATGACGCCAGAGGAGGCCGGACCAAAACCGCGGCGCAGCCGTAACTCGACGCAGACGGAGCTGGTGGAATCGAGGGGTAACACACTTAGCTATTTTATCTACCTCTGGAACAAGCTAAACTAGTTATAGATATGTTTATTCTTCACTGTCGGGTCACTCATTACTGGATCAGTGAGCAGCATGAGACGATACTGACAGGCTGTCAGGAGAGAGAGAGAGGAAGAGAGGGAGAGAGAGCGCTTCCGCTCATTTCTCTCGTGTTATTATCTTCGTTTGAATGTAATAATTATGTTGGTTGTTGTCTGTGGAAGCGCCAGTGAATGAGCCCCATTAACTGAGTTTTAAACATCACTTTAAGTGGAAGATCCTCATAGGCCCCGCCCACTCGATCGGTATCGGCCGATACTGATTCCGGCGATCGGCCCCATAATTGGCGATCAGAGCATCCCTAGTAATCATTAACTTTGTTTCCCTCAGACCCTTATCGGAGAACACCCAGCTAGTAACCTAGCAACCAAGCTTCAGCTAGCGGCAGTCAGAAATTAGGTATCTTCTAATCTACTTGCAAATAAATATATGTAAGTTCAACCGTATTTGGTTGGAAAACCGAATTTAGTGCTTGGTTGAAATCAGTGGAGGGGAACGTGTTTGAAGCCTACGACGGAGTATTAGGGCCACACTTAGAAGAAAAAAAACAGAGAGATTTCGAGAATAAAGTCGTAATAATACGAGAATAAAGTCATAGTTACGAGAATAAAGTCGTAACATTACGAGATTAAAGTCGTAATGTTACGAGAATAAAGTAATAATTACGAGATTAAAGTCGTAATTTCATAAGTGACTTGAGAAGCGGACTTGGAGGAGATTGTCTCCTTTCTGCAGGAGGAAATGACTACATTGCATTTAGCTGGCGCTTTTATCCAAAGCGACTTACAATAAGTGCATTCGACCAACAAGATACAAACTTGAAGAAAACAGAATCATAAAGTACATCAGGTTTCATAGAGCTAAACATTTCAAGTGCTACTCAACTGGCTTTCGATAAGCCAGTCCTTTATTAGTATGTAAGTGCTTTGTTAGCAATTCTTTGTTAGTAATTCTATCGCTCGAAGTGGAGTCGAAAGAGATGAGTTTTCCTTCTGGATTCAAAGCCTTGATTACAAGTCTCATCGTTTCTTGTGAAACAACAAATCCCCTTTGAACAGCTCGTAGATGTAACCAACGATAGCCTTGTAGTCGGCCAGAACCAGCCATTTCCTCCTGCAGAAAGGAGACAATCTCCTCCAAGTCCGTTTGGTTCTTTCCTCGAAATAATACACAGTTTCTTGGACAACCTTTTCAAAGTTCTAATACTTATGATAATCTGATGTGCCAAGAAATTAAGTATTTCGTTATTTGAGAAACCTCAACTAAAGTACTGCTTCACAAGATGCTCCACATTCCTCATTTTATTGCAGGACGCTGCTGTTGTCTCCTTCTCAAGTCACTTATGAAACTACGACTTTAATCTCGTAATTATGACTTTATTCTCGTAACATTACGACTTTATTCTCGTAATATTACGACTTTATTCTCGTAAAATTACGACTTTATTCTCGTAATATTACGACTTTATTCTCCTAACTGGGTGATTCTCTGAATCGGGTGCCTTTTGGGTCTTCGCATTTTTTAAGAAAATACCTTAAAATATTGCATTTTTTATCATAACATCTGGTAGAGGACTACTTAAACCTCAGGCATACAATCCCAATAATTACTAGGAGTTTCCTTCTTACAAAAAGTAGTTTGGAGTTCAACCGCGTCACAGACAACTTGGAGTCTGTGTGAATATGATTTAAAAAGATATTCAAGTTAATTCTTGTTGAACCTTAATCACCAGAAGTCCCTTGTTTAGGATCACCTTTGTTAAGTAGATTTGTTCTAGACCATTAGTGGACCATTTGGCTGCAAAAGGGGATCATTAGAACTTTATCCAACATCGGCCTTCAAATGTTATCAAAAATATGCATTCAACTTAGAATTTTGTTTAGGTTTTATATTTTGTCTGATTATCTTGTACACTGTAAACACAATACAACACTTCAAAGTTCATATTAAGTTCATATCACTAAAATATGAATACAAACCTATTAAATAACAGGGTTGAACTCAGCATGACGGGGTTGAATATGATAACAGGGTTGAAAGAACAACACATTTTTCTATATGGTATGGATTTATTTAGCTGAGCAATTAATGATTATGCATTCAATTACATGGAAATTCAATTGAATTACAGCTGAACTATCAAAACATTTGATACAACATGAAGTATTTAAAATCACATTTAAAAAACATCAAGCACAAATCCATCAAAAACATGAATGGAATGAATCAGTCCATATGGTCAGCAGTAACAACAATTCCTAATAAAATGTGCAATGTAAAATGTAACTAATTTGGATTGCTAATTTGGCTACTAATATTCAGTACATAACGTTGAACTCTGAATATTTGTTTGTGAAGTGTTGCTTCGTCCTTTAATCAGAAAGCCTGGCCCACGCGTCTTTCTCAATGTCCATGTGTCGTGATGCCACAGGCTTCGGGGTGGGATGAGCTCGAGCACATCATCAAACATATACCACGGCACATCCTCACGAACAGGCCAAAAGAACTGTTTGGTCCGACACGACGCATGCATTTGACTTGAACTTGTGTTTCATCCACGGCTAGGATTATTCCTGGATACAAATCCTATCGTATGTGAGCACACACCATTGCCCCAGCACCTCTGTGTCTTCCCATTGGATGTGCGTCGGCCTCTGTGGCACTGCCACTGGCACCTTCTTGAGAAAGCTAAATGCTGTGTATTCCAACATTCACAGCGTAACTGCTTTGGGTAGAGCACATACAGCTGACATCGCGAGATACTATCTCTCCTGGAGCGAGAGTTACCAGCTGATGGATTCGCATGGTTCCTGGGACTGCTGTTAGGTTTGATGGCATCCTCTCAAGTGCCTGTTCAACTGTTTCACTGTTGACAAAGAACACCTTAATCGATGTATTGGTCTCCCAAAGGGCATTGAAGAGCTCACGTGCATCTTTGATGTGGCTTATTAGCATGTCAGCAGTCCTCTTCAAGGCTGCGCCAACACCATCTGGTGCTCCCTTACCATGGCTGGCCTCAAAGACATTCCGAGTCCCTGCATTAAGGCCTCTTTTCCTCAGCTCAGTGCTAAAGAGAAACAATGGCCCTTCTGCTTGTACTGGGTCCAAGGACCCTCACTAAATCAGTGTACCACAGAGACATCTGGGTATGTTGCCTGCACATGACCCAGTACAGGGTTTAGATGCTGCCATATAGCGGCTGGGCTTTTGTGTTTTGATGGGGATGTTGTGGTGAACCGGTTGGTTATTGGAAGCCACCTCCATAAGGAACCCCTGTATGCAGTGTTGCCTGCTGGTGGGATGCTCCAAAGTGCACTGCTTGGATTTCCGAACTGTACTTGCAGGTAAAGTTCTCAGAACAATCTAGGTGAATTAGGCATTCATCAGTGGCCGTGCTCTTCCTTAGCTCACGGTAGTAGGCATACTGCTGCCTAATATTAAAAGAATGCTTCTTAAACTTGCTCAGGAGTGTTTGGAGCTGCTCAGCAAGTTGCTCCTGGGTGCCCTCAACAATCTGTTTAACAGTTATCTTCACTGTCGGCCCCTCCTGGTCATTCTTTGTTGCCTTATCTTCTGTCCCCCACTGAGTACAGGACACCCTTTCCGCACTGCCATGTGTACTTGAGAGTGGAACTGTTTTGTCTCTGCAGTGTCCACACTCCCCATACATACAGTCCTTTCTAATAGTATCACAGCACACAATGTTAGTGAGTGCCTCAAGATTTGAGGTCTCAATCAACTTCAACTGACTCAGCTTTTCTGCCAGAAAGCTAAGATTCTCGTGCAGTTTGCACGTGCACGTGTCCCGGTCAGACAGGGACGGGCAACAACATTAACATGAACCTTTCTGTTGGTCGCTTGTTAGCAGACCCTTCACGCGATGGCAGAGGGAACAGGTGCAGGCAGGGCCCATAATGATAGCCCTATAGTTTAAAACTACCCACACATGAACATATGGAAATGGGTTACTATTTAAAAAAATAAATGTATTTATAAATGTATTTAGGAACCTATCCATGTGATTTTTAGTGATTTTATTTTATTTTGGAGTTAAATGCATCAATCTGGTGCACTTTGAGGGGGAAATAAAGAGACTAGATCTATGGAAACACCTATATTAAACAGAACTGTATACATTTCAATAATCATAAAATCATGGCCATAACCAATAACATACCATGTTATGTGTGTCTGTGCTCCTGAATCAGCCTCTCCTGTCTCCCTCCTCTCCTCCTCTTTGAGGCAGCAGCAAAGACTAGTTTTCTCTCAACAAGTTTTAAAAGTGTGTCTAACCTTTTTTCACCAAGTTAACTTTTTATTTCTTTATTCATGCATATTTTACTAATCACATTACATTTCATTTAGCTGACGCTTTTATCCAAAGCGACTTATAATGACCGATTACAGGGACATTCTCCCTGGAGTAACTAAGGGCTAAGTGCCTTACTCAAGGGCACACTAGTGGTGTGGCGGGATTTGAACTCACAGCCTTCCGATCTTCAGCCCACCTCGCTATCCATTAGACCAATCACTACCTCTCAAATGGAAATGTGTTTACATAAATGGTGACCACACCATTTGAGACCCACTGAGAATTTAGACTAAGTTAACTATCTAAACACTCAGAGAGTCCTTTACCTCACCTGAGCTGAGCTTATCCCGAGCTTGAATGACACACAGAGACCAATCAAGGGCTTTGATTTATGATCTGTATGACAGTGGCCATGTCGGCAGGCCACATCATGTGGACAGCCAGTCACCCTGTGTGAGCCAGGCCACTTAACAGGCCAGAAGGAGGCGAGATCAGAGCAAGGGAGCAAGGGATCATTGTCCACAAGTTAATCGATCGCAGATGGCGTCGTGGTCACGGACGAATAAAAAAAAAAATTATAAAAAGAAAAAAATTATTGAAAAAAAACGGGGGGGGAAACACCTAAATGGGTCGCGAAATGTACTTGGGCGGCCGTTAATATACCTGGGCGGCCCGCCCAAGTACAGTCTATGTGTGGGAAACCCTGAAGTATGCGTCATGGCACTGTTACATTGTTCTGACACAAAGTGCACCTGTGTACGGGTAGTGGGCTGGATCCACACTACTAACAGAGAGGAGGCCCCTGTTGCAGAGCTCCCCCTCCACCCAGCTGCTCTGGTTCCTTCCCTTTCCTCTGGTTCCCTGTGAGTGGTTCCCACAGATCCTGATCTCCTCTGGACTTCCTCTGCCTCTTGAGGGAGGGGGCAAACAGGAAGGAGATCAACTTCTCTTGACCCAGAGCTCGAGGCAAACCTCAGCACAGACACAGGCGGGATCTTTCTCAAACTGTCGGCCACAGACTCAGGAGGAGAAACTTAGTCACAAATACGTTTCATCGTGATACACCAAATAATAGGACTATATGTTGCAAAAGATAACCTGAATACTGGTATAAAAAGTAAACATTTAAATAACAAGTGTTCAATTGTGAAAATACAAGTACAAATGAAGATCAACTGGCTTAATATGTAGAGAATATTCTCACATTTTGATGATAAAAGATTAGGAATGAAAGTAAACAATAAACAGATCATTGATTTCCTTTCAATCGATAGTTCCACTATTTGTGCAGCTGCCATCAGAACACTGCCAGCTGTGCGTTACGGTGTGGAACACTCACAAGTCGTTCCTGCTGAAAGATTTAACAGCACAGGTAGGAGGGAGAGTGACTGATGAGGGGGACCAAGAGAGGATCAGGTGTGTGTGTGTGTGTGTGTGTGTGTGTGTGTGTGTGTGTGTGTGTGTGTGTGTGTGTGTGTGTGTGTGTGTGTGTGTGTGTGTGTGTGTGTGTGTGTGTGTGTGTGTGTGTGTGTGTGTGTGTGTGTGTGTGTGCGTGCGTGCGTGCGTGTGTGTGTGTGTGTGTGTGTGTGTGTCTGTCTGTGTGTGTGTGTGTGTTGTTGCTGCTCTGTAGCTGAAACTCTTCTCCTTGGTTCTCTGTGTGCAGGCTGATCAGTGACTGGAGAGGATGATGCTCTGCTGAACCCCCCCTCCTTTATCCTCCACACCACCACCACCTCCAGCATGAACCACACCCCCAGCCCCCACCTGTCGGAGGGTGGGAAGTCCTCCGGAGGGGGCCTGCTGTGCAGCCTGGGTCTGGGATCCGACCGGGGCATCCGCTCCCCGGACAGCCTGGCCCACACCCCCAGCCCCACCGGAGAAACCCCGAGCTCTAGCCCCCCCCTGCTGCTGTCGCCCGGGCTGGGTGGCTTTGGGCTGGTGTCCCTGGGGGCCATGGGGGCCATGGGCGAGGGGGCCGACTGGGAGAGCAGGGAGGAGCTGAGGCTCCGGGAACTGGAGGAGGCTCGGGCCAGAGCGGCACAGATGGAGAAGACCATGAGGTGGTGGTCCGACTGCACCGCCAACTGGAGGGAGAAGTGGAGCAAGGTGGGGGAGGGGCTGCATGCCTAACAATGCTCTGATCACTGTTGTGTTGTTGTGCACACAGTTAGATCATTCATGTCATATCGTCCAAAGTGTGCGTTTTACCAAGCAGCTTTCATTCAGATCTCACTCCATGAATGCACTAACTGCAGTGGGGAGTTAGAAAGCTAATGCTCCAGAGGATCTGTCATCTAAACCTTAAACAAACTGCACTTATTTGATTGTAAAATGCCTTGGTTGCTGATTGGCTAATGGTTACACAACCCAAAAAACATTGTGACATCATAAAGTGACCAAAATCTGATCAGCTGATTTTCAGACAGGTTTTTATATAAATGGATCAGGGCAAACAGGGAGGTGGTCTTTGTTCCTAACGTTCAGAGTCTCTTCACACAGAGGGTAGAAAGTAGGTGACCTTTACATCTCCAGTCAAATCTCTTATGCATGCCATATATGAAACATGTCTCCCTCAGCTGGCTCATGTGAAGCTGCCTTAATGATGGTCATATACATTTCATCTGCATTAGGAGGATGATGTGTCTTATGATGTGACATCTCAAAGCATTTGGTTGAGAAAAGAGTAGAAATTCAAAATAAAGAAAATCAACTCTGGCTTGAATCAGGAGAACAGGTATTCCACTTTTTCAAAATGGTACCTAAACCAACACTGAAATAGCAGCGTGTAGTAGTGCCTGATCAAGGCCAGATATATGTGCCAACCCTACCCATGAGCCACCCTGTTGCCCTGGGTGACATATTCCTCATGAATACACACTGTAGTTTATTTGGATTAAATCCCACATACACTTTCCTGCTGCCACACATACTTACTACAGACAGATCCACATAATGTGGATGATTCCACTGAGGAAAGTAGTCCCCATCATCCTCTGGTGTGAGAAGGCTTGCTATTAAACGACTTGTGCTTGTGTATGTGTGCAGGTGCGTGCGGAGAGGAACCGGGCCCGGGACGAGGTGCGCCAGCTGAGGCAGCGGCTGGACGCCCTCACCAAGGAGCTCAGCGGCGTGCGGCGGGAGCGGCAGGAACTGGCCTCTGAGAACGAGACACTACGGCAGGAAACGCTGCGTCTCCGTGGTGACCAAGCTCCTGGCGCTCTTCCTCCGTCTGCCACGTCTCCGTCCTCCTCCCCTGCTGCACACCCTCCTGGTGCCTCCTCCTCCTCCCCGTCCACACCTCTTTCCTCCCCTGCCTCCTCCTCTCAGGTCCACACTGACGGCCAGCCGGACAGGATGGGGGAGATACCGCCGGGGTCTCCGGAGCCAGAACCAGTGAGGGACGTGGACCTGGACAGACAGAAGACGGTTCTAGAGAAGGTGAGTCTGTGTGTCAGTGGATTCAGTGTCTGTGGATCAGACTGAGCAGAGTCACAGCCTGATGCACAGGGAACTCGAATGCCCATCTTTATTCTAGGGCCACCACGTGGTGTACAACCTAAACACCACCATGTTGACATGTTTCAAGTGTAACGCACACAGTTTGTGTTGTTATGAGAAAGAACAAGGGTCTGATCATAAATGCCCCTCCCTCTCAGCTGTGGTTGCCCCAGTGCTGAAGGGACCGCAGGGACTTACAGAAGTGCCTTGGGTTAGTCTCCCGACCTCTAACAGCAGAAACCCGTTCCACACCCTAAGGTGCAGAGAGGAGGAGAGGACATTTCAGAAGTGAAGCTGATGTATGTTATGAATACTATCAAATCGTGCACAGTCTCATTACAGGTAGCCTTCACGCCGCCTCCTGCTGCAAGTGTTCTAACTACTGATACATAGAAGCCTTTATTGTTATTGTATATCAAATACATGAAATGACAAGTGCCAGCAGTGCTTAAAACACACACACACACACACACACACGCACGCACGCACACACACACACACACACACACACACACACACACACACACACACACACACACACACACACACACACACACACACACACACACACACACACACACACACACACACACACACACACACACACACACACACACACACACACACAAGAAGAACAGGACATGACGGTGAAAGAGCTTTGGGGAATAAACAAAGCCGGTGTACGATATGATAGGATAGAGGTAGTGGTGGCTGTCTGCAATGACCAGTGGGTTTGAGTTCACGGTGTGGGTTGCAGAGGCACTGTGTGCTCAGTTCAGAGTGTGTATGGCTTTGGTAAAGAAACTGTTTAATGTTCTGGTGGTTCAGGTCTCGATAGCTGTGTACCGCCTCCCTGAAGGCAGGAGGGGGGGGGGGGCAGGGGGTGGGAGGAATCCTTGGCAATGAGGGGAGAGAGCAGTCGATGCATTCGTGGGCCTTGTTGCTGACCCTCTATCAGATCAAAGTCGTGCACAGACTTGGTTTTTCTAGCTTACTGAAACTGGAGTTGTGTTTCGTACCTCACGTGTACCTGAAGCAAGTGGCTCCCAGCATGCAGCAGCGCTTTCTCTGGAAAGCAGGGATACTTTGTCTTTGAACTCAAAGGGCCCGACTGGACAGAGCTGGTTGGCCCCGTAATGTGTGCTTTACTGTCCTCACTACTATCTACAATATATTGTCTATATTCAATATTTGCTCCTCACTTCCTGTGAAAGCTCCATTTACATTAAACTGAGAGCATGTGATTAGTGCATTCCCTAACGGAACCACGTGAGGTTCAATAACTGGGTTTCTCACAAATGGGGGAGGATTGGTTTTGACCAGCTGTGAGTTGGAACAATATAAACATTGAAGATGGGATGTTGTGGTCTGGAAACTTTTTTGCAGTATTTTACAAAAAATAGACTCATGAAAAGATTATTGATGGATGTATACATATCAGAACGTTCACGCTGCTGATCCTGTGAAACACAGACGGCCTCTCACGCTCTGAGTGCTGCTCATGTCCTCTGTGCTGTAAGACAATATGACCTGCACCGCGCTGAATGTAGGCCACACCGCTGTTACATCGCTCAACAGAAGCGTGTGTGTGTGTGTGTGTGTGTCCTACTTTGGGTGTACACCTGAGTACACACACTGCTAGTGACGCAAAATAGGACACCGCTTTCCACCACACACACACACACACACACACACACACACACACACACACACACACACACACACACACACACACACACACACACACACACACACACACACACACACACACACCCCCCCAGAGTACTGCAGTACTTCTCCTCTGTCAGCCTGTGGAGTGCCGAGCGTCCTGAACCAAAGCCTATCTGGCTCTCACCAAATACACTGACACACAAAAACGCTCATGAGAAAACGCTAACTTGCGTGGGAGGACAGGTCACATTTCAGCCTTCAGCCCCTCTGAAGTGCTCTTTGGAGGCCATTTGAAACTAAGAAGAGAGAGCCTAGTCAAACAGGAAGTTCTGGAACTTAAAATACTAAGTCCCGCCCTACTACAGAACTTTCCAGTATGTCGTCCTGGGTGCACTCTATTCGTCTCTAGACGATACATTAACAACACTTTGATATCATTGCTAATGTCATATTTGAATTTGTACTGCTCTTTAAGCCCCCCCCCCCCAGCTGCTGTCCTGTTGTCCTCTCAGCAGCTGGTGGGGTCCCTCTCTCAGGTGTAAATCATTGTATTTGTGATAATTGCTTTAAAGCTTCACTGCTGCCGGCATGGTCATGATTTCCACTGGGGACAAACGGACACGTCGTTCACCTTTACTTTATTTTTCAAATTCCCACTCCTGTGTTCCAGAGTCAGTCCCCTCCGGGCAGTAACCCTCTCAGACGTCACACAGGTCTATCTTCTGCTTCACTAACAACAACATGAGCTTTCCAACAAGAGCCACCTCCATGAACGTCTCCTTTGCACACAGTCAGGTGACTGTGTGCAAACAGATACTGGAGGAACATGTGGGATGAGACTCAGTGTGGATGTTCAGCCCCAGGGCGGGTTGAGGAGCGGACCAAGGACCCAGTCACAGTCTTAGTGAACCGGCCGCTGAATAAACACAGAATGCATCTCAATGAAAACCACAGGAAACATCCAGAACAACTGCATTTCTCTCTGACCCACACACACACACACACACACACACACACACACACACACACACACACACACGCACGCACGCACGCACGCACGCACGCACACGTATGCGTTGTAACCACATAACGAAGGGGCAGTAAATATAAACACTGTCACTGCCTATCACACATGACCTTCAACAGTCTCAGGCAGGGTTTCCATGGTAACACACATGCATCACACACATATTGGGGCTGTAGCGTTGACAGTACACCGTGATACTGTGGCTCACGGGTACCCACACACAGCAGAGCCTTATTTCCTGTTCTCAGGCTGAGTGTTTCCACATGTGGCTCACTTTGTCTGACGAACATCTGTTACACGGGGGGGCCCTCTGTCGGGGGGGGGCTGTAATGACAGCAGCAGCACAGCTCCGATGCACTCTCCTGCGAATAGTCATACATGTGGAGTTTAAAAGGAATCTTTCATGCTTAACATCAGTCATCCCAAACAAGCAATCAGACTTTGTGTAGAGGGTGTTGATTGGTTAGCATCATGCCAAGGAATTCAGATCACTCTTAGGCCACACATTTGGAAATATTCCAGTGATGCTTTATGACATTCAGTGGTGTACGCTGTGGAGCTGAAATGTTTCATCCATCTGGCAACTGATGTGAGAATCAGGCTTTTGGCCTAAAACAGACATCATTTTGTCAGAAAATACTTCAAATGTTTTCAAAGTATTTGGCTTCGGAGCTGAACATCTTACTCGGTAGTCTACTGACTCCTGACCCATTCCCCCTGACTTCTCTTTCTTGAGGATGCTGTGAGTGGTTTTGGTTGGGATAAACAGACAGCTGATAGTCGTTATGTTTCCCACAGCGACACGGGTCCACTGGACTGGGACTCAAGTAGGACTGCAAGGAATGATTATCAGGGTTCTTACGGTCATTAAAAACCTGGAAAAGTCATGGAAATTCAAAATGTTAATTCCAGGCCCTGGAAAAGTTATGGAAAACAATATATTTGGAAAAGTCATGGAAATGTAACTAAAGTTGCATCAAATATAATTTATTTTTGATCTAATCACCGAAATAGTAATACTGTAATGATAATAAATACTGTATGGTATAGTAATGAAAGGTAAAATGGCATTTAACTGACGAGGTATTGGGCTGGTGAGAGATTTTAGTTGCTTTAGCGTGTAGAAGCTAGTAAGCCTACTACATGAGAGGCACAACATGTTTCATATGCAGACCTTATTTTCCTGTTCCATGTTCAAATAAACCATTTTCTAGGAGCCCCCTAGGGGACATGGAGAAGAAAAAAAAATGTTCTCGCAAAACTTTTCATTTAGCTCAATGTACTTCCTGGTCAGTTCGGCTGCTATGGCAACACAGAAACCACAACAATGGAGCGGTTCATCGATTTTACTTTGAGCGTGGCATTAAATCTAAAGATATAACATCAGTGCTTGCTAGCAATAGGCACGGGCTTCACATAAGTGAAGACACCTCAAGAGAACACTCAGAGCGAGGGGACATGCACGCAGGCCCGCCTTAACCTTCCATCAGGCCCTGGGGCTGATGGTTTTGTAGGCCCCCCATTTAAACAACAAATCAAAGTCATGTATAGCCTCGGCAGGCTCTGTGATCGCACTGCTCCACTCTGCTCTACGCGCGCCTGGTCCTCTCCTCCAGATGAGTGACGTACAGAACTCATCTGTCCTTCCTCTTCATCCCGGCTTACAGGTTTAAAATAACCTGTAAGCTTCGGCATGTTTTGTAACAGCTGCTTGTCTCCAAACTCCTTTTCCCTCAACAATTTCCTTTCCGAGCGCCACTCTCAAACTTTTTCTTCTCCGACATTTTCTCCTAAACAACCTTCATCCGTCACTCAATCACTCGCAATTTGAGTAAGTCACATGTGAAACATATTCTCATTCTGATTGGCTGTTAAGTGGTGCCCACTGACTGTTACGGAGTCGTCTCTGGAATCCATCGATCTGATTGGTTAGCGGAGCAAATGATCAAAATACTACGGAGGGAAGATATTTTCGTTTGGATTACTGGTCTGGGGGAAGCTCACGAGTGTGTGTGTGTGTGTGTGTGTGTGTGTGTGTGTGTGTGTGTGTGTGTGTGTGTGTGTGTGTGTGTGTGTGTGTGTGTGTGTGTGTGTGTGTGTGTTTGTGTGTGTGTGTGTGTATACGTGTGTGTTTGTGTATTTTTGCGTTTGTGTGTACAATACACACAAACACAAAAATGTTTTTTCCCGGGGAAAACCCTCACGAGAAACCCCGGCTGTTGTTGTGCCCGCTGTGACGTCAAGTTACTCCGTTCTCCGCTTGTAATTATGCCGAAGCTTCAAAGTTGTATTTATCATCTGAATTTGCCGAAACAAGTTTAATATTCTGAAAGCCAAGACTTTGTTTATTTGAAACCAGATGAAAACAAACTGTAACGCACCCTGCCGTGTTAACTATGATTACTATACGCCTTGCATTCATAATGTCAGCCGGAGGCAGGGGGGGCAGCGCTGTGGAACAGCAGAGTGGCGAGGGAGAGCTGTCTTCTTCCCTTTACAAGCTTCAAAAATGTATTTATCGTGTGATTTTGGAAATACAAGTTTCATAATCTGAAAGCCAAGACTTTGTTTATTTAACATTTTAAAAAAACATCCGAAATAAAAAACCATTTTAATTTTAAACTTTTCTTTTTTTTTATTGGCTCATGACAGGCCCCCGATCTCCGTAGGCCCCTGGGATTCAGCCCAGGTCAGCCCGTGCATTAAGGCGGCCCTGTCGTTCCTCTGAGCTGAGTTATTGACAGATTCTAATTTCGCGGATCAATAACTCATGAACATAACGTTGTAAAAATACAAACAACATGACTTTACAATCATAGCAAGGTAGACAACGAGCTACAGAGTCGTTTTTATCAGAACTGTTCGATACGCGCCGTCATCCGAGCTAAACAGCAAGAATTGGTCACAATCTGCAGCTGGAGGAGGGAGAGGAGTGCTGAGGGACCGTCTACAAACTGCAACGGGGTTTGTGAGATCTCGCAAAAGCTTTTTTTTAATTTATTTTTCAAATACTTTTTTCCCCTTCTCCATGTCCCCTAGGGGGCTCCGTAATTGTCAGTGGTACCGCTGAGAAAGAGTAATTGTTTTGGTCATGGAAAATTAGGTAAAGGTCATAGAGAAGTCATGGAAAAGTCATTGGTGAAAAAGTGTATGAACCCTGGATTATATTCATTGGTGGTTATTGGATTTGTTATTTGGACTATGACATCAGATCATTGTGAGAAATGTGGGTCCGTGTTTCCCAAAGCCCAGATGGTGTCCTCATCATTTTGGTTTCCACAAAACTCAAAGAGAGACAGTTTACCTGTATGTATGTCATACAGTCTAGCTAAGAAACCAGAGATGATTATATGTATCTTGTTTCAGGCCACAGGAGGGGCTGTTTATAGTCAGGGTTCATACACTTTTCACCAATGACTTCTCCATGACTTCTCCAGGACCTTTACCTGATTTTCCATGACCAAAAAAACAACTCGTTCTCAGCGGTACCACTGAACATGGTTTATTTTAACATGGAACAGGAAAATAAGGTCTGAAACATGTTGTGCCTATCTAAAACAAATAGTAGCTTACTAGCTTCTACACGCTAACGCAAATCTCTCACCAGCAAAACACCAGTCAGTTAAATGCCATTTTACGTTTCATTACTATACCATACAGTATTTATTACATTATAGTATTACTATTTCGGCGATTAGATCAAATATAAATTATATTTGATTTGGAATGAGAGCTATACTGAAAGGGAGCCAGATGATTGGTTAGGAGTCATAGAATGTTGGGAGAGCAAATGCTTCTCAGAAGACTATTCCAGGAGAGAGGCGCTAACGGCTTCCATCGCCCGGTGAATAGTATCCTGTGTTGCTCCCTCTGTCAGTATGAAGCAAAGAGTGTTGATAACAGGAAGTGCTTCACTAACGTAGCTTGCTAATGGAGAGTCCTTCCTTCTCTCTCTGATAAACATCAGCTCATTCTCTTCATCCTCTCCTCCCTCTGTGTCTCCGCCAGGACCTGGAGGTGCTGGAGTCCGCCCTGCACTCCCGCGCCCCGGACGGTGACCCTCAGGAGTGCTGGGAGAGTCGGGGGGCTGTGAACCCCTCCACCCCCCGCTCATCCTCCGCTCTGAGCCGGCAGGAGCGCAGCAGGCAGCTGTGGGAGGAGCTCGGCACTGGGGAGGAGGACTCGGGGAAACTGAACGCCCTGCAGCTCCGCCTGGACGAGTCCCAGAAGGTGCTGCTGAAGGAGAGAGAGTAAGAGAAACACAGACCCATCCATCACTTTATCACTCCACCCAGCAGCCTGCTCTGTGGGGCAGCTGCCGACACCGCCAAGACTCCGATATGTGTTCCTGATGGAGGGTTGAAAGGATTCGCTCAGCACCCGCTCAGGCCGCAGAACAGTAGGATGCATTCTTTGAAAACCTGTGTGTTTGTGTCTCCCCCAGTGACAAGCTGGCTCTGAGTAAGAGCATCGAGAGGCTGGAGGCTGACCTCACTCAGTGGAAGTTGAAATATGAGGAGCTCAGCAAGACCAAACAGGAGACCCTCAAACAGGTGAGACCTCCAGGACCTCAGGTCTTAATGTCTGGGCTGAGGGGCCACCGACCGACTGGCTCCGAAAACAGGACGGGTTTGTCGTGTGAAATGTGTTTGTGACTGACAGCAGGACGAATGCTTCCGCTTAGAAAGAGGTCTGACTGCGCAGAGTCCTCAAAGGGTTTTGGGGGCCTTTGTTTACTAGTGAAGCCTCTGAACCTCCGCAGGAAGTAGAACTGGCCGTGGCCCCTCTTGTGGAGGACCCCCATGTTCCAGGCCCACTCCACCCTGTCCTCCAGCTGCACTCAAAGGTATTTCATGGACAGTGACATCGTCAGAGGAAGCGTCTCCCCCAGAAGACAGCAGTCATGCTTTCTTTTCAACCAATGTGTTTATTATTACATTTTAATGTATAAAAGCACATTTTTATTTCCGCATTTGCTCAAAAATTGCACCCGATTGATGCATTTCAGTTGAAAATATAGCCTGCAATGTTTAAGTACATTTACCAGAAACATGACGGGTGTGCTGGCAGTACTCCACCACTGGGGGGCAGCACAGAGCTGCAGGGAGGAGAGGAAGGAGAGGACACACGCACAGTCGTTGTGTACAGACTGGCAGAAGGACACGCTGGGACAGAGAGGAGGGGAGAGGTGATGGAGGGGAGATGAGAGCGGGATGGGGTGAAGTCTGACGAGACTCCGAGAGGGGGGTCTTCCTTATCTGCAGCTCGTTGTCCTGATACTTCCATCGCAGCAGAGCTTTGCTTCTGGAAATGGCCACCTTTGAAGAAGCAAAGGAAACTAACTGGACACTGAATGTCAAGCAAAGTTGGAACCGTTGAGATATGAAACGATGTTATCTTCTCTTTCTGATTTGATTAAAGTAGTAATGGCTGATGCTGCTCCACCTCTCCTCAGAGCATAGAGACAGCAACAAATCAAGGATAGAATAGAATGGACGCCAACAGCCAAATGCCACAGGGGAAAGGCCAGATGCAGAAAGGACACATTTACTACATTTTAATTCAATGAAAACAAGTTGAGACATGACATTTAGCTGATGCTATTATCCAAAGCGACTTAGTGCAATACACCATGGAGAGTCAAAGCAAAGACAACATCAACACATGTGAAAGATGTGGCTATAGTTTAAACATCAAGCACCATCTAATGTTCATGTGGATCAGGAAGGAAGCTTTGTAATGTTGAAATACCCCCCCCCCCCCCCCTCCTGACTCCTTGCAGCTGAACCTGCTAAAAGAGATGCATCAGGATGAACTGGGCCGCATATCTGAAGACCTGGAGGACGAGCTGGGGGCCCGGACCAGCATGGACAAGAAACTAGCCGAGCTCCGGGCTGAGGTGAGGAGGAGGAGGAGGAGGAGGAGGAGGAGGAGGAGGAGGAGGAGGAGGAGGAGGAGGAGGACCTTTCTTTTAACTGTATCTAGTGTTGTTGAAAGCTATGGTTTAACCCTTTTTTTTAACTTGATGAAATAGCTACTCTTTCGTCGTCATGGTTACAGTGTTCTCCCTGCCTGTGGAGCAGTCAGTGAGCCCACCTACACTTAGGACAGAATTCCAGCAGCCTGAAACCTGACGGTCCAATCATAACCCTTACCTTAAAGAGCCTGTGACAGCATCCCATCAACTGTTGTGCAATGAAATATTGGGCTACTAGTAATCTCGAAACTTCAGTTTAAAAAAGAAAAAGCGATACCGTTCCGATAAATATCAATAATTTCGAACATCGCGGGGAAATTCCTTCGACTCATTTTGAAGTTTTGGGGGAAGCCGGAAGTGACGTCATATGAGCTCTCTGACACGTTCAACATTAACCTGTCATCGCTGTCTGAGCTTGCTGCTGTGTGCGCCGTCGTGCGTTTACATCTGACTGTATATATATAAAGGTTTGCATGCAGATGCTGGGATCCTGGACGGTGCAGCTGGAGCGCTGTGCCCGCAATGACGTCACCCATCATTTGGCGGGACTTGAAGAATCCGCGAGAAGATCCAGAAAATTGTCAACATTGAAGGCAGATTAATGGTTATCAAAGTACAAATATCCAAAATCAGTTCAGTAACGGTTTTCAAGGGGACAATATGTACTCAAATTGATGGGTTTGGATGATGGGGGAAAACCGTGTCACAGGCTCTTTAAGTAGTGTTTGGAGTGAGCATCACACATGGCAGAGCCTTTCCCTAAACATCCCATCTGGCTGGAGCTGGTGTGAACTTCTGTTATTTCATGTCGACGTGTTCAAACCTCAGAAAAGCTCCCATTCAGGTAACCGTTGACTACCCAGATAGGGCACCGGAAGTGACAACATGCTGAGACACTTCCAGGTTAAGGACTCTTGCCCCACTCTACTCTTTTCTCAGGCAGAATGAATACGTTGGTAACTTGAAGTGTATGTTGGTGATAATACTTATGTACTTTTACTCAGTGAAAGTTATTCTGAACTGTCTTTGCTGTAACCACATGTGGTGCTTCTCAGCTCAGGAGGAGGCTGTATGACCCCAGCGTGCTCAGCCTCTCTGCTCTCTGCTCTCTGCTCCGGCCTCTGTCAGATGGAGAGGCTGCAGGTGGAGAACGCTGCGGAATGGGGACGCAGGGAGCGCTTGGAGACGGACAAGCTGGCCCTGGAGAGAGACAACAAGAAGCTGAGGGCCCAGGCTGAAGACCTGCAGGAGCAGCTGGCCAAGAAGCGGCGCCAGGCTGCCTCTGCACTCGACACCGACATGAAGGCCATCCAGAGCGAGCTGTTCGAGAGGAACAAGGTGGGCGGGACTCCAGCTGCCACCGCCTGTACCTTTGTTTCAAACGGGTCTCTCACCAGTAAGCGGGAACGCTGAGGCTCTCACTCCCATGAGCATGTGACCATTTCATAAAGTAAAGAAGCTTTTCTGCTTACTGGTTTACAAAAGAAAAACAATTCAAACAAAGGTACACAGATTTTCACAAAGCTTGTTTATCAATCTTTTGATTCTTGACTTTAGGGAAATGTCCTTTTAATGACAACTTAGCTGATAGAAAACACATGGAATGTATGTAGGTAACCAGATCACACACACACACACACACACACACACACACACACACACACACACACACACACACACACACACACACACACACACACACACACACACACACACACACACACACACACACACACACACACACACACACACACACACACACACACACACACACACACACACACACACACACACACACACACACACACACCTTTGTGTCCCTGTACATGGAGGTAGATTGTGCCCTGACCTTGTGTTGAACACCGTCCCCACAGCTGCCCATTGAAATAGCACCAGAGCCGGAGAGAGCCAATGAGAGCGCATGCAGCTCTTCATTCAGACGTCAGACTGATCTGTTAAACTGCCAGCAGACCAACGTACACAGCTGCCCGTCTGCCTGCTCCTGGTCTGTCCGTCATACTGTAACTGATGGACAGTCTGTCCGTCATACTGTAGCTGATTGACAGACTGTCCGTCATACTGTAGCTGATGGACAGTCTGTCCGTCATACTGTAACTGATGGACAGTCTGTCCGTCATACTGTAGCTGATGGACAGTCTGTCCGTCATACTGTAGCTGATGGACAGTCTGTCCGTCATACTGTAGCTGATGGACAGTCTGTCCGTCATACTGTCCGTCATACTGTAACTGATGGACAGTCTGTCCGTCATACTGTAGCTGATGAACAGTCTGTCCGTCATACTGTAGCTGATGGACAGTCTGTCCGTCATACTGTAGCTGATTGACAGTCTGTCCGTCATACTGTAGCTGATGGACAGTCTGTCCGTCATACTGTAACTGATGGACAGTCTGTCCGTCATACTGTAGCTGATGGACAGTCTGTCCGTCATACTGTAGCTGATGGACAGTCTGTCCGTCATACTGTAGCTGATTGACAGTCTGTCCGTCATACTGTCCGTCATACTGTAGCTGATTGACAGTCTGTCCGTCATACTGTCCGTCATACTGTAGCTGATGAACAGTCTGTCCGTCATACTGTAGCTGATGGACAGTCTGTCCGTCATACTGTAGCTGATTGACAGTCTGTCCGTCATACTGTAGCTGATGGACAGTCTGTCCGTCATACTGTAGCTGATGGACAGTCTGTCCGTCATACTGTAGCTGATGGACAGTCTGTCCGTCATACTGTAACTGATGGACAGTCTGTCCGTCATACTGTCCGTCATACTATAGCTGATGGACAGTCTGTCCGTCATACTGTAGCTGATTGACAGTCTGTCCGTCATACTGTAGCTGATGGACAGTCTGTCCGTCATACTGTAGCTGATGGACAGTCTGTCCGTCATACTGTAGCTGATGGACAGTCTGTCCGTCATACTGTAGCTGATGGACAGTCTGTCCGTCATACTGTAGCTGATGGACAGTCTGTCCGTCATACTGTAGCTGATTGACAGTCTGTCCGTCATACTGTAGCTGATGGACAGTCTGTCCGTCATACTGTAGCTGATGGACAGTCTGTCCGTCATACTGTAGCTGATGGACAGTCTGTCCGTCATACTGTAGCTGATGGACAGTCTGTCCGTCATACTGTCCGTCATACTGTCCGTCATACTGTAACTGATGGACAGTCTGTCCGTCATACTGTAGCTGATTGACAGTCTGTCCGTCATACTGTAGCTGATGGACAGTCTGTCCATCATACTGTAGCTGATGGACAGTCTGTCCGTCATACTGTAGCTGATGGACAGTCTGTCCGTCATACTGTAGCTGATTGACAGTCTGTCCGTCATACTGTAGCTGATGGACAGACTGTCCGTCATACTGTAGCTGATTGACAGTCTGTCCGTCATACTGTAGCTGATGGACAGTCTGTCCGTCATACTGTAACTGATGGACAGTCTGTCCGTCATACTGTAGCTGATGGACAGTCTGTCCGTCATACTGTAGCTGATGGACAGTCTGTCCGTCATACTGTAGCTGATTGACAGTCTGTCCGTCATACTGTCCGTCATACTGTCCGTCATACTGTAACTGATGGACAGTCTGTCCGTCATACTGTAGCTGATGGACAGTCTGTCCGTCATACTGTCCGTCATACTGTAACTGATGGACAGTCTGTCCGTCATACTGTAGCTGATTGACAGTCTGTCCGTCATACTGTAGCTGATGGACAGTCTGTCCGTCATACTGTAGCTGATGGACAGTCTGTCCGTCATACTGTAGCTGATTGACAGTCTGTCCGTCATACTGTAGCTGATGGACAGTCTGTCCGTCATACTGTAGCTGATGGACAGTCTGTCCGTCATACTGTAGCTGATTGACAGTCTGTCCGTCATACTGTAGCTGATGGACAGACTGTCCGTCATACTGTAGCTGATTGACAGTCTGTCCGTCATACTGTAGCTGATGGACAGTCTGTCCGTCATACTGTAACTGATGGACAGTCTGTCCGTCATACTGTAGCTGATGGACAGTCTGTCCGTCATACTGTAGCTGATGGACAGTCTGTCCGTCATACTGTAGCTGATTGACAGTCTGTCCGTCATACTGTCCGTCATACTGTCCGTCATACTGTAACTGATGGACAGTCTGTCCGTCATACTGTAGCTGATGGACAGTCTGTCCGTCATACTGTAGCTGATTGACAGACTGTCCGTCAGCTACAGTATGACGGACAGACTGTCCGTCATACTGTAACTGATGGACAGTCTGTCCGTCATACTGTCCGTCATACTGTAACTGATGGACAGTCTGTCCGTCATACTGTAGCTGATGGACAGTCTGTCCGTCATACTGTAGCTGATTGACAGACTGTCCGTCATACTGTAGCTGATTGACAGTCTGTCCGTCATACTGTAGCTGATGGACAGTCTGTCCGTCATACTGTAGCTGATGGACAGTCTGTCCGTCATACTGTAGCTGATGGACAGTCTGTCCGTCATACTGTAGCTGATGGACAGCCTGTCCGTCATACTGTAGCTGATTGACAGTCTGTCCGTCATACTGTCCGTCATACTGTAGCTGATTGACAGTCTGTCCGTCATACTGTAGCTGATGGACAGCCTGTCCGTCATACTGTAGCTGATGGACAGTCTGTCCGTCATACTGTAACTGATGGACAGTCTGTCCGTCATACTGTAGCTGATGGACAGTCTGTCCGTCATACTGTAGCTGATGGACAGTCTGTCCGTCATACTGTAGCTGATGGACAGTCTGTCCGTCATACTGTAGCTGATTGACAGTCTGTCCGTCATACTGTCCGTCATACTGTAACTGATGGACAGTCTGTCCGTCATACTGTAGCTGATGGACAGTCTGTCCGTCATACTGTAGCTGATTGACAGACTGTCCGTCATACTGTAGCTGATTGACAGTCTGTCCGTCATACTGTAGCTGATGGACAGTCTGTCCGTCATACTGTCCGTCATACTGTAACTGATGGACAGTCTGTCCGTCATACTGTAGCTGATGGACAGTCTGTCCGTCATACTGTAGCTGATTGACAGACTGTCCGTCAGCTACAGTATGACGGACAGACTGTCCGTCATACTGTAACTGATTGACAGTCTGTCCGTCATACTGTCCGTCATACTGTAACTGATGGACAGTCTGTCCGTCATACTGTAGCTGATGGACAGTCTGTCCGTCATACTGTAGCTGATTGACAGACTGTCCGTCATACTGTAGCTGATTGACAGTCTGTCCGTCATACTGTAGCTGATGGACAGTCTGTCCGTCATACTGTAGCTGATGGACAGTCTGTCCGTCATACTGTAGCTGATGGACAGTCTGTCCGTCATACTGTAGCTGATTGACAGTCTGTCCGTCATACTGTAGCTGATGGACAGCCTGTCCGTCATACTGTAGCTGATTGACAGTCTGTCCGTCATACTGTCCGTCATACTGTAGCTGATTGACAGTCTGTCCGTCATACTGTAGCTGATGGACAGTCTGTCCGTCATACTGTAGCTGATGGACAGTCTGTCCGTCATACTGTAGCTGATGGACAGCCTGTCCGTCATACTGTAGCTGATTGACAGTCTGTCCGTCATACTGTAGCTGATGGACAGCCTGTCCGTCATACTGTAGCTGATTGACAGTCTGTCCGTCATACTGTCCGTCATACTGTAGCTGATTGACAGTCTGTCCGTCATACTGTAGCTGATGGACAGTCTGTCCGTCATACTGTAGCTGATGGACAGTCTGTCCGTCATACTGTAGCTGATGGACAGTCTGTCCGTCATACTGTAACTGATGGACAGTCTGTCCGTCATACTGTAGCTGATGGACAGTCTGTCCGTCATACTGTAGCTGATGGACAGTCTGTCCGTCATACTGTAGCTGATGGACAGTCTGTCCGTCATACTGTAGCTGATGGACAGCCTGTCCGTCATACTGTAGCTGATTGACAGTCTGTCCGTCATACTGTAGCTGATGGACAGTCTGTCCGTCATACTGTAGCTGATTGACAGTCTGTCCGTCATACTGTAACTGATGGACAGTCTGTCCGTCATACTGTAGCTGATGGACAGTCTGTCCGTCATACTGTAGCTGATGGACAGTCTGTCCGTCATACTGTAGCTGATGGACAGTCTGTCCGTCATACTGTAGCTGATGGACAGCCTGTCCGTCATACTGTAGCTGATTGACAGTCTGTCCGTCATACTGTAGCTGATGGACTGTCTGTCCGTCATACTGTAGCTGATGGACTGTCCATCAGCTACAGTCCTGCTCATAGATCATTCAATAATCTCTCATGTTTAATGGAGTCAGGGACTCCCAGCCGCTCACCCTCCTCCCGTTTATCCATGGAATCAGGCCTTTTGTCTGACCGATCACAGGCCGTGTGTGTGTGTGTGTGTGTGTGTGTGTGTGTGTGTGTGTGTGTGTGTGTGTGTGTGTGTCTTCCTCTAGGTGTCACATATCATTTTCCTATTTTGTGTCCTATTCTCATATGTTTACGCTCTATCTTTATTCTATGTTAAGTTGAACAATTGAAACATTCTGTGAGTGCCAATATTCGTTTAAAATCCTCTAACAGAAATGTTGTTTTCCATTTCTTTGCATACAGGATGTATCACACAAATGTTACATAATGCTTTATTTTGGAAACTTAAATGTTCACGCTTAAAATGTACAAATGATGGTATAAAAAATGATTAATAAAGTTGATTAAAAATAAATAAATAAATGGTAAGTATCTAAATCCAGGTGACAGCATCAAATATGTATTAATCCGCTGCAGGAAGTAGTCCTCATTAGAGGCATTGTTCCTTCCTGTCGAGCACATGTTGATGGGAACGACTGTGAGCAGCTCAATCTGAATTAACTGTCTTTTTAGAGGAAACAGGAAGTCAGACATTAAGGAAGAACACATTTTGATAATGTTATTTTTTCACAGTGTCAGACTCTTTCCTTTAGAGGTCGTCTTCATCTCTTTCCTGTCTCTAATCTTTATCTTCATGTCAGACGTTAATGATCTTATAAATGTGTTCTCCTTCACAGGCTGCCGTCTCTCCTCTTTGTTCTCATGCTAACCTTTTATTGTCCTGTAAAATACTCCCCTCCAATGACTTCCTCCCCCCCCTCTCCTCTCCCTGTCTTCAGACCCCACCCCCTCCTTTAATCATTCCCTCCGGCATTACCCTGCCGCTCTCTTTGTTTGATCTTGCTCTGGGTTACACTAGTATTTGCGTGGCATCCAGGTAATTGCCTTGATTATCAGTGAATACTCTCTTTGGGGGAGGGGCGCCTGCGTTAGGAAACATTACAGAAACACACCCTTTCTCTTCTAATCAAATACACGCAAAGACTTCAGCCGACGGCCAAGAAGCACGTACTCACTGCGCATGCGTGGATGGCAATACCTCTCCTTACCAGCAGGCGGCGGTAGTGTGTATCCCTCATTCAAAAGAGGCAACCGGAAGACAAACTGCGTGATACATACAAACAACAACTAGTGTGTGCGTTCTATTTTCACTCTCGTCCATCCCAGACTGTTTCCCATAGCGACTTCCAATCGAAACATGTTTAGTGCGGTGCTGGCGGTGTTCGCCCTTGGACTGTTGCGTGTGGCTGTGTGTGCCTTCTTAATCGTTTGTTTGCGTACCTCACTTCCGTTTCGCTTCTCATGCACTGATTCGCTAAGCTGAACAGCCAATCAGAGTGATTTATTGTGCCGACAGCCTCCGCTCCCGATTCGACATGTTCAATCGGGAGCGGAAGGTGTCGGCACGGCCGAAAAGAGGCGACGGTGCGGGACGATGGGATGATGCTCATCGACGGGCAGACATCGATCAACGGGCGAAATGGGCTCGGTGTGTCAGGGCCTTAACACTCAGTGTGTTCTCAGTGGGAATAAAGCAAGAGGTTAGAGCTAACTCTCTGTTGATAGCTCAAGGAATCAAATATTTATTAGAAAGATCAAACAGAGATACAAATAAATAAGTAAAGGGCATTTCCTGATCCTTCGCCTTCGCCTGTCTTTTATTGTTCCTGTAGATATCTCATGTAAATGTAGAGATGCTTCTTGGAAGCGGCTCTGTCCGGGGGGCCATTAGCTGAGACAGTAGAGAGCACATGGAAGTGCCGTGAGTAACAATGGTGCATTATTGATGCTGCCATTAGTTCATGTGTACGTTCCTCAGCCCCCCCCCCCCCCCCACCTGTGGAGTACAACTCTGATTATTACTCTCTGGCCATTGCGGCCTCTGCTCAGCCCTCCCTGGATGGTGCTGCTGGTCTGTCAGATCGACGTGTCTCTGTTTAGAGGGCAGCTCTCCTATACTCTCTGTCCAACACCAGATCCTCTAGTGAAGACAATCTGACCGCTGAAGTCAATCTTTATATTTTCACTGGTACACATGTCTCTCTAACCCTGTCCTGTCCGCCCCTCTGCTCTATAGGAGCTCGCTGATGTTCGCCATGTTCACGCTAAGCTGAAGAAGCAGTTCCAAGAGAAGATGGTAGAACTCGCCCACGCCAACCGGAG
This sequence comes from Pseudochaenichthys georgianus, assembly GCF_902827115.2. NCBI lineage: Eukaryota > Metazoa > Chordata > Actinopteri > Perciformes > Channichthyidae > Pseudochaenichthys > Pseudochaenichthys georgianus. The sequence continues at coordinate 2,495,326 of NC_047505.1, read as the reverse complement.
GGTGGAGAGCCACGAGGCCGAAGTGAAGAAGCTCCGACTGAGGGTGGAGGAGCTGAAGAAAGAGTTGGGACAGGCGGAGGATGAGGTAGGGACAAGGCTCTGCATCTATTTCTGAATGTTCCTCTAAGGGACCATCATTGCTTTGGTCCATTTATTGGAAACGTTTCTAACTATTCCACCAAACCAAAACTCCACTAATCGTTCCAACCAACAGACAGAAAGTGTAGAAGCTAGGAGCCCTGTGGACACAGATCAACCTGTGGGCAACCATCTGCCATACCACACTTTGAACTAGCACACTACATAATCAGCAGTAACAACGTGTTCTTTTCGTGTGTGTGTGTGTGTGTGTGTGTGTGTGTGTGTGTGTGTGTGTGTGTGTGTGTGTGTGTGTGTGTGTGTGTGTGTGTGTGTGTGTGTGTGTGTGTGTGTGTGTGTGTGTGTGTGTCCAGTTGGACGAGTCTCATAACCAGACCAGGAAACTGCAGAGATCTCTGGATGAGCAGGTGGAGCAGACTGAGAACCTGCAGGTTCAATTGGAACACTTACAGTCAAGGTAACACACACACACACACACACACACACACACACACACACACACACACACACACACACACACACACACACACACACACACACACACACACACACACACACACACACACACACACACACACACACACACACACACACACACACACACACACACACACACACAGACAGGCAGGCAGGCAGGCAGGCAGGCACACACACACACACACAGGTCATTGGTCGACCAACCCTATTGAAGTGCATGTATTCTGGATTGTGCCCAGGTCTCAGTGTTGCCCTGCCATTGGCTGCTGTGTAATAAACACATTCACCTTGATAATAATAATAACACATTTTATTTATATAGCGCTTTTCACAACTCAAAGACGCTTTAGTTTACAGTATGAGGGAGGGTAGACAAACAAGGACAGGCAAACAAGTAGGGATATGGAAATGAAAATAAATGATGGTCATAGCTACCTAGCCTGATTACCCGACAGAACTATAACTTTGTTTCACTTTCAGTCTGACATTGTGTTTATTTCTGCCTTTTCCACTGTAGCACAGTTCTTTTGCTTTTCCTCTAGGGGTAGTTCCGGCTCAGGACTACTTTTTCACCTTTTTTCTGGCCCTCTAAAATCGAGGTTCTTACCGGGCCAACAACCGGGCTGAATATGCTAAACTAGTGACGTAAACACTCTCGACTGCTGAATGTAGTGTTAATTTCGTTGACTAAAACTATGATGAAATATGTTCGTCAACGACCTTTTTTTCCATGACGAAAACGAGACGATGACGAGACGGCACCGACGGCAGTAAACAATAACTGTAACGAAATCATCATGCAATATCGTTGACGAAAAGTGACGAGACGAAAATGTAGTTTGCTAAATAAAAACTATGACAAAATCTCTCTTTACTTTCGTTGACGAAAAATGAGGAGACGAAATATTATCAAAGATAACGTTAAATCTCTGATAGTCAGTTTTTCTCCCAGCAGTTCCATTTCCGGTGCTGCGGCAGAGCAGCAGCTGTTTCTGTGCTGCGCGCGGCGGTACATTTGAACACCGGGCAGCGGCACAATATGAACTGTCAGGAAGACTCGGGTCTAACTCGTGGTCTAACTCACGGTCTAACTCATGGTCTAACTCACGGTCTAACTCGTGGTCTAACGCACGGTCTAACTCGTGGTCTAACTCATGGTCTAACTCACGGTCTAACTCGTGGTCTAACGCACGGTCTAACTCACGGTCTAACTCGTGGTCTAACGCACGGTCTAACGCACGGTCTAACTCATGGTCTAACGCACGGTCTAACTCATGGTCTAACTCACGGTCTAACTTGTGGTCTAACTCACGGTCTAACTCACGGTCTAACTCATGGTCTAACTCACGGTCTAACTCGTGGTCTAACGCACGGTCTAACGCACGGTCTAACTCATGGTCTAACGCACGGTCTAACTCGTGGTCTAACGCACGGTCTAACTCGTGGTCTAACTCACGGTCTAACTCGTGGTCTAACTCACGGTCTAACTCGTGGTCTAACTCACGGTCTAACTCGTGGTCTAACTCACGGTCTAACTCGTGGTCTAACTCATGGTCTAACTCGTGGTCTAACTCATGGTCTAACTCGTGGTCTAACTCATGGTCTAACTCGTGGTCTAACTCATGGTCTAACTCGTGGTCTAACTCATGGTCTAACTCGTGGTCTAACTCATGGTCTAACTCGTGGTCTAACTCATGGTCTAACTAACCTTATTTAACAGAAAATAAAATGGCAACAACAGGGCTTGGGAGCAGTGGTCGCACTCGCGTTAACCGAATACCCCCCCGTCAGCGCGAGTGAGTGATACATTGTGCACTCGACGGATAATAATGGATTATGACGGAAATGTTACGATCCTGTCCGTCAAAATGACTGACAACGAAAAAGTCTAAAGCCACCACTGCTAGGGAGAAAGAAACGATGTGATATTTGGGCCCATTTTCGCTACAATGAGGCGGAGAAAAAAAGCGAATGCATTGTTTCATCAGAAGGGAAGCAATGTGGCCAAAACACAGCAGGTACAAACACCACAAACCTGATCAGATACTCTCTGCAAAGCTGCTTAATCATTCAACCTGTGTTTTTCATCAAATAAGGACAAGATATAATCTTATTTATTTATATACTAAAATGACAAATTATTGGTTTTGGCTAGACTAGTTTGACTGAAATGTTCTATATAATCTGATGACTAAAAAAGACTCAACAGTTTTCTTTGACTAAAGTCGACTTTAGTCGACTAAAACTTGACTAAATAAAAACAGGATGAAGGTGACTAAATATGACTAAAACTAAAAAGGAAATTTAACACAGGACTAAGACTAAATAAAAAAATAGCTGACGAAATTAACACTAGCTGAATGGTCAGAGAGAATCACTGGCAAGAGGGGGCTACCTACAACTACAACTACAACAAGATGAACATATTTGACCGTGATTTAATTGTAATACACGTTTCAACATGATGCCGAAGTAACAACATACTGATACCGGTTAGTAAAAACCATGAATTAATGCTTTGACAAGTCTGCAGACAGACGGCAGAGAAAACCTTTTAAAATGCGTGTTTTCTGAATGGAGATCGGCTAAGCTAGCACAGTATATGCTCCGACCGTCCACACTCACAACAACGGCCTACAGACATAAATAAAGCAGCGACTGTATTCTCCATGACACAGGCAGTCTGTGGTTTGTACTTGTTTATCTTCTGTCTAGTTTCTGAACAGATATGAGGAGCTGCTAACGGCAGTTTTACGCAGCGTCGCTCCGCCAGCCGAACAGCCGATCTCCCGCCTACACTGCGTTACTATAGTTACTACCCCAGTAACTAAACTGTAATGGAAACGCAGCATAAAGTGAGCCTGGCCTACCAAGGCCTAACCATACCGTACTAAGCCGTGCGAGGCCCTGCAGTGGAAAAGCGCCATTACAGGCAGCAGGTTGGCATGTGTCAGTGGCAGCAGTGTGTCAGGAGCTATTATCAGCAGCAGAGAGTGTGTGTGTTCTGCTGAAGGCACAGCAGAGTGTGTGTGTGTGTGTGTGCGTGTGCGTGCGTGCGTGCGTGTGTGTGTGTGTGCTGAGGGGTAAACACGTGGCCGTCACTCACAACTCACACTGCTCGGAGCTAAACTTTATCACACAGTCCTGAGAGAGTTTTTAGCGTGATCCTGTAAAAGATGAGCAGGAGAAGGTGAGACCTGTCGTCAGTTACAAACCAAACCTAAGAACATAAAGAATACTTTATACTGTATATCTTTTTTAAATGACTGGCAAAACAATATACAAATGTATTAAGGCTGACATTATTCACTTACAAATACATATTTCTTTAGGAATAAGATATTCTCCTTGAGCATCTTCTCAAAATGCCCCAAACTTTGCAATATCTGTGTGTGTGTGTGCGTGTGCGTGTGCGTGTGTGTGTGCGTGTGCGTGCGTGCGTGCGTTGCCTGTCAGCTCTGCACAGTCCTCAGCTCCTCGTTCTCTCTCTCCTTTTTCTCCACGTCGTTGCTTCGGCAGCTAACAGCCAATCACAGAGCTCCCAGTAGCAGGTTACCCTAGTAACAGAGGGCTCTCTTGTTGCTCTGCTTTGTTGAGTAGTAACAGGCGTGTCGGCATGGTAACAGCTCAGACACTGACCCTAAAGTGTGTGTTCTTGTAGAAGGTGTAGCTAAAGCTTTTCTCCATTCTGGATATGTTTAATTCAGTTACTCAGAGACTGCTTGACTAGTGTGTGTGTGTGTGTGTGTGTGTGTGTGTGTGTGTGTGTGTGTGTGTGTGTGTGTGTGTGTGTGTGTGTGTGTGTGTGTGTGTGTGTGTGTGTGTGTGTGTGTGTGTGTGTGTGTGTGTTGTGTGTGTGTGTGTGTGGGTGTGTGTGTGGCTGTGTGTGTGTGTATGGCTGTGTGTGTGGTGTGTGTGTGTGTGTGTGTGTGTGTGTGTGTGTGTGTGTATGGCTGTGTGTGTGTGTGTGTGTGTGTGTGTGTGTGTGTGTATGGCTGTGTGTGTGTGTGTGGTGTGTGTGTGTGTGTGTGTGTGTGTGTGTGTGGCTGTGTGTGGGCTGTGTGTGTGTGTGTGTGTGTGTGTGTGTGTGTGTGTGTGTGTGTGTGTGTGTGTGTGTGGCTGTGTGTGTATGGCTGTGTGTGTTGGATGTGTGTGTGTGTTGTTGGATGTGTGTGTGTGTGTGTGTGTGTGTGTGGTGTGTGGTGTGTGATGTGTGTGTGTGTGTGTGTGTGTGTGTGTGTGTGTGTGTGTGTGTGTGTGTGTGTGTGTGTGTGTGTGTAAACTAGTTAGAGCGTCATAGGAAAACGAGACTAAGGGCGTGTTCTTTTCCCAATCTGACACTCTACACTGTTCTAAGAAAAAGGCGTATACTTCAGTATGAATCATCAAACAGTTAGATTTGATAACCTCGAAAAAACACTTTACTAAGGATATGTAGAATACAATATGCTGTGGTCTGACGTGATGTCAGTGAGGATGTAAAAGAGAACTATGATGCCATGTAATAGCCTCTAACAATCTGGGCTGTAGCTAACGTTAGGAGTTAGATAGGTGTAAGATAGGTAACTGTTTATTTAAGAGTATGGCTTAGGAGTAACTCTCACACGTTCCCTTCCCATGATGCTCTGCTGCTCGTCTCCTCGGGTGGACAGAGTAGGTTCTGCCACCCCAGGTCTCAGCTGCTCTCAATATATAAAGGCTACATTCCAACAGCACTGTGACCTTTTCTGAAAGTTCCCAAACTTGAAGTCAGCACTGAGTTCTAGAGGGACACAGTATTTATTTTGCAGCAACACACAATAGTAAACAACTTAAGCACACCTCGCTGTCACACTCACGTATCCGCGGAACATGATATGGAGCATCTCAGCCACACTGAAGTGTTTCTGTCAGCTCAGAGCTGCTGTTCCGATGTAATGATGCTTTATCTGCCAGCTGCTCTGACCCTGATCTCCTGACTCACAAGTGTATGTCACTGGAAGAGATCAGGAGGAAGGGAGACTGAAGGCCGGTGCAGGGAGCAGAACGAGCGGAACAAGAGAAAAGCCTCCGTGGTGAATAAGACAGTTTGGAGAAGCCAACAAAAGAACGAGATTCCTCAAAGGTCAGACCAAGCTGCTGATTTCGCTTCCTGTGAGTTGCATTAGGGGGTTATGGTCGAGGGACGTTGTGTTTTGAGATACACTCTGATGTGTGCAGCTGTGAAACATTGTTTTAATGATTCACCCCTCGCCAAATGCCTTGTTTTATTATAAAGAATTGATCAATTCCGTCCAAAAACAGGCAACAATGGAATAACTACTGATGAACGCATATTTATTAAGTGCAGACATGTCAGGAATATCGAATAAAATACAAAAAGGGATCTTGTACATCAATAATACAGGATTACTGGGGGACAGGTCAGTCGTTATTCTGAAGGTTATGCAGTTCACTGAAAAGCCCTGCATCATAAATGCTGTGTTTTTTCATTGTGCTCACAATAAACCCGTGTTCTTGGAGGCTGAGCCCTTCTGCAGCTGCTGGTTGAATGACAGCACACACGCTGGGGCTCCTGTCGGTATACCTCGGCCATTACTGTTGGGGCAGCTTCATACAGTATGTAGCATTATGTTTTCTGCAGCAGGACGCGCGTCTCACTGTGGGTGATGACTATCTGAGGTCAGGATCAGGGCATGGGAGTTTGAATTTTCACTAACATGTGTCTGTTGTGAGCCAATCACATGACAGCCTTAAGTACAGATGTAAAAGAAACGCATGAAGATGCATTGAGGTCCCATCCCTTAGAGTTAGACACTAACATTTCATTTCAAACCTTTATTTAACCAGATTGGTCCTTGAGATCATAGATCTCTGTTTCAAGGGAGACCTGCAGCATACAGGTTCCACATGAAACATGAAACAATAAAGGACATTATACATTATATTTACAGGATACATAGTTATAGACATTTACAAGTGCCCATTGTATCAGCAAGCATTTCATTTAGCCTAGCTTTAAAAACATGCAGAGGAATGAGATTGCTCAGTTTCAATTCTTGCTGAAGATTGTTCCAAGCAAGTGGAGCTGCGCACATAAATGCTGTCTTACCTGAGACAGTCCTTGCTCTTGGAACATCTAACAAGACCACATCATGTGACCTCAGACAATAGCTGCTTGCAACTCTCTGTGTTATCAGAGAGCAGATATAATACGGGAGTTTACCCAACAAAGCTTTATAGATAAACGTGTACCAATGACTGAGCCTCCGTACAGAGAGTGATGGTAAACCTGCCTTGGTATACAGTGTACAGTGATGAGTCAGCGCTTTACAATTTGTGACAAATCTCAGAGCACTGTGATACGCAGCATCCAATTTGCTCAGGTAATGGGCAGGTGCATTCATATACATCAGATCACCATAGTCCAGCACAGGTCAAAGGTCACAGTGACTAGCCTTTGCCTGGCCTCAAGCGAGAAGCAGGACTTGTTTCTGAAAAAGAACCCTAGCCTAACCCTCAGCTTTTTAAGCAGATTATTGACATGAAGTTTAAAAGAGAGACAATCATCAAGCCAGATACCAAGGTATTTGTAACAGGCAACAACTTCAAGTGTTGTTCCTTGCGTAGTTACAATATCTAAAACAGGCTCTGGTGTCTTTTTGGCTTTAGAAAAGAGCATTACCTTGGTTTGATCCACATTTAAAAGAAGCTTTAATTCAGAGAGCTGAGTCTGAATAGTGTTAAAAACAGCTTGTAATTTAACAACAGCCTCTTTAATGGAGGGACCTTCACAATACATCACAGTATCATCCGCATAAAAATGTAAAGTAGCTTCATCCACATTATCACCTACACTGTTAATATATATGGAGAATAAAAGTGGTCCTAAAACAGAACCTTGTGGTACACCATTAGAAATGTTTAACCACTCAGAAGACAGTCCATCAAAATGAACACATTGGGACCTTTCAGAGAGGTAGTTCACAAACCACCCACTGCAAGGCTGGATATGCCTATACTGAGTAGCCTCTGCTTTAAAATGCGATGATCAACGGTGTCAAACGCTTTGGAAAGGTCAACAAACAGAGCTGCACAACTCTGCTTATTATCTAAAATACTAGTAATGTCATTCACCACTTTCATTGTGGCAGTGATGGTGCTGTGTTTCTGAATCCTGACTGATGTTTAGACAGGATGTCATTTATACATAAAAACTCCTTTACTTGTTCACTCACTAGGCGTTCAAGCACCTTCGCCAGAACTGACAATTTAGAGATTGGCCTATAGTTATTTAAAATAGTTGCCTCCCCTCCTTTCAGTAAAGGCAAGACATAAGCTGACTTCCATACTTTTGGAATTGTGTTCGTGCTGAGGGAGAGGTTAAAAAGAGAAGTAAGAGGTGGAGCAATAAAATCTGCAGCTATCTTTAAAAAGAAAGGTTCTACATTGTCCGGGCCAGCCGGTTTCCTAGGATCTAGCTTAGATAATGCTTCATGAACAACATCAACAGTAAAAGGGGTAAAACTGAAAGGGTTTTCCAGACCACGTTGTTCAGAGTCACAGACTGTGGTGTTTACAGAAGCAGAGTTAGTGACAGAATCAAATAGAGAACCACAGGACACAAAATGCTCATTAAAGCAATTTAGCATAGTGGCCCTGTCCGATATAGAGCCAGATGCTCTGGTGAGGCACGGAGGAGCTCATTACGGATCTCACCGGTGGAAATCGATTTTATGGCTTTCCAAAATGTCCTAGGTTATTTAGGTTTTCTGTGGTAACCGACAAATAGTACTTCGACTTTGCACTTTTGACATTTGAAGTGAAGCTATTCCTTAGCTGCCTAAAACGCAGCCATTCTATCTCTGAGCCTGATTTCCTAGCCTTTGCCCAGGCCTTGTTTCTCTCATGAAGGAGACTGGACAGCTCAGCAGAAAACCAAGGATTGTCTCGTCCCTTTACTCTGAATGTACGCAGGGGTGCATGTCTATCAATGATCTCCATAAAACCAAGATAAAAATAAGACCATGCGGTTTCTACATCAGCACACAGATCGATTTTACCCCAATCAAAATCAAACAGATCATGCACAAAACCCTGCTCCACAAAATGTTTTATGTCTCTCTTGATGATAATGCGAGGTTTAACCTTTTGGACCTTCGTGTCCCTAATGGTGGCTATAACACAGTGATCGCGCAGATCATTTGCAAATACTCCCACAGAAGAATATTTATGGGGAACATTAGTTAAAATGAGATCAATTAGGGAGGATTTATTAGGGAACTTAATATTTGGGCGAGTAGGACTGTCCACAATCTGAGTAACATTCAATGAGATACAAAGGTTTTTAAAATCCTCTGACACTGCAGTTAACCAGTCCCAGTTCAAACCTCCAAGCAGCTCTATGTCCTTGTAGTCAAGTTGCAATAAAAGATTTGCTAGTGAAGACAAGGAGTCTTTGACAGCTGAGGGGGGTCTGTAGCCGCCCACCACCATGACCTGTTGACCCTTTGCCACTTCTATATTTAAGGCTAAAAATTCAAATTGCTTACTGATCGATTTGGAAACTAATGTGGATACACTGAACTTATTCTTAACATAAATGGCAACGCCACCACCTTTATTAGGCCGGTCGGTACGATACACATTAAAACCATTAAGGCAATGTCAGAGGCCAAAATAGATTTGTTTAGCCATGTTTCTGATAAGACAATGACGTCAGCGTCAGTCGATTTTGCCCAGATACGGACAACATCCAGTTTACCTGACAGACTGCGCACATTCAAGTGGATGAGACCCAACCTAGACCAAGCAGGAGTAGCGATCTGACTACTACTACTGGGCGGACCAGGGTTAGGTTGTACATTTCCTGATAGTAATAACAACAACAAAAACAGGCATCTTTTCCTCTTAAGCGACACACATACATTGTCATCTACTTTATAATCACCGGAAAAGTCTGCGAGAGTGTGATTAGAGCTTAAGAAGCAGTCCTGAAGAACCATCATCGCAGGAAAACAAAAAAGACAAACATATTTTGTCCAGCAGATTGTCTGTGACAAGGCAACCGGTAATTGTTTGTGCAACACATCCGCACCTTTGCAGGGGATGCCCACTGCGGGTGGCAGAACTACGGTGGCCAGCAGGAGCAAACGCGGAACAACGGCCAAAAACGCACACATTAGCAGGAAACAGCTGCAAATCCTGAAATGAAAAACAAACATATCCTGAAAACAAAATATATACAAAAATATCATAAATATAATATTTTGAGAATTCACAACTTTGGAGGACAGCAGGCTATTGCTAATATTTAAAATGACATCTCACAAGAAAATCACAGATGGGATTTAACACTCAGAAAGCCACACTTAGTGCGTTTGATTTCGGATTACAGTGAACCCTACGAGGGTTATTTAAAAAAAGGGGGTAGATTTTTTAGGAGTGTGCTCCCTCTCACTCCTGTTCACTGTCCTCCGGATTCCTGCAGGACTCCAGAGTCGTGAAGAGCCCATGCAAAATTAAATGAAATGTGTCTACTTTTATTACCAGATGTCAGTTGCTGCAAAAGTTGCCGACTTTTCGCTTCTCATCCACGATTACATCACTTCCGCCGCCTAAAACCCAGGAGGTATACGATCTAGCATTAACTAGAGGCCTGGAGCACTTCCAGAATGTTTTTTTTTTGTATGTGTTTTGGGATTTGTACGTGCTTTGGACTTTGCATATCGTTTTGGTATTTGCAGCGTTTTTTTGTTGCGTTTGTTTTCGGGGTTTGGGTGTTGTATTTAAGATAAGATAAGATAAGATAAGACTTTATTCATCCCGAAGGAAATTGTTGTGCCAGAGTAACAGTAACAGTAACAAAATACAACAAACACAATAAACACAGCAGAAAAGAGCAATCAAACATCCACCGACAACATGAAACATAAACATAGAAACATAGAAGGTCACACAATCAATGCAATCAATATTAGCAGCATTCAGTAGTTTTCAGTAGTTAGTAGTGCAAACATTAAAACGTAGTGGCAGTTACGTAATTGCACATTATCATAGCATTATTAATAATAATACTAATACTAATAATAATAATAATAATATAATATAATATAATATTGCACATAGTTATATATAGCTGTGAGTGTAATTGCAAGGATGTTAATTATATAGATGTATTGCACATAGTGTTGGTGTGGAAGTTCTCAGTGCCCTTTACGTAGGGGTGAAGAGTTAAAGAGTTTGATGGCCACTGGGAGGAAAGACCTCCTGTGGCGCTGTGTGGTGGTTATCGGTGATCTCAGTCTGTGGCTGAAAGTGCTCCGGTAGGAAACCAGTGTGGCATGCAGGGGGTGAGACCCATTGTCCAGAATGCCGAGGAGTTTCCTCAGCATTCTCCCCTCCGACACCACTGCCAACGACTCCTGGTCCACTCCCAGGACAGAGCCTGCTCTCCTGATGAGCTTGTTGAGTCTGTTGGCATCAGCTGTCTTCACCCCGCTGCCCCAACACACCACAGCAAAGAAGATCACACTGGAGACCACCGAGTCATAAAACATCTGCAACATAGTGCTGCAGACCTTGAAGGACCTGAGTCTCCTGAGGAAATACAGGCAACTCTGGCCCTTCTTATATAGGGCGTCAGTGTTTTTACTCCAGTCCAGTTTATTGTCTATGTGGACACCCAGGAACTTGTAGCTGTCCACAATGTCCACATCCATGCCCACGACGGTAATTGGGCTTGGGGCGGTACTCCGCTTCCTGAAGTCAACCACTAGCTCCTTAGTTTTTGTGACGTTGAGCTGCAGATGGTTCTGACCGCACCACTCCACAAAACTGTCCACCACACTCCTGTACTCAGCTTCCTGGTCTCTGATGACACAGCCCACAATGGCAGAGTCATCTGAGAACTTCTGCAGATGGCAGGACTGTGAGCAGCGTCTGAAGTCTGATGTATAGACTGTGAACAGGAAGGGAGAGAGGACCGTGCCCTGAGGAGCGCCCGTGCTGCTCAATATAATGTCAGAGGTGTTGTTCTGTAGCTTCACGTACTGTGGCCGAGCGGTGAGATAGTTGGTTATCCAGCTCACCAGTGGAGCATCATATCTGTAAATGCAGCGTTTTTCTGTTGTTTTCAGGGTTTGTTTTTTATTTCATTATTTGCAGGTGTTTCCTGCTTATGTATGCGTTTTGGGCCGTTGTTCCGTGTTTGCACCTGCCGGCCACCGTACAGAACAGACCTGAATCCAGTAGTCTTCTCAGAATGACTAGAGATCTTCTCATAGTCCAAAACAGTTAACAGGCACAGCAGAGTCACGATATGGGCCATTTTCCCAGACCAGCACACAGTATCCGCGATGTTCCTGGAGCAAATCAGCACAGCAGCAAAGGACAGGCGAACGCAGCAGCGTGGAAGCGCTCCGGTCTCTCCGTGGTATCCCCGGGGTGAAAGGTCTCCTCAGCAAAGCAGCACACGACACCGCAGCACACGATAGGTGGGAACAGGCCTCCGCAACAGCAGAACCAGGACAGGTGGAAAGCAGGCCCCAGCCGTGGTAAATCCTCCTCCGCACAGCAGCACGTGCCCGGTGGAAGCAGGCCCCAGCCCGAAGCATGGAGCCACTCCGTCTCTCCGCAACGTCTCCGGGGTAAAAACCCCCTCAGCACAGCCATACTCTACAGGTGGGAGCAGGCCTCTGCAGATCGCAGACACCAGACAGGTGGAAAGCAGGCAGCAACTCTCACTGTATCTCACAGTTTCCTCATCGCGCTTGTGGACAAATCCACTATCTACATCATTCGATCCATCAAGATAAACCAATCTGGGACATACCAACCAGTAAAGCTGAGCCAGTTTGTATTTCATGTGACTCAGGCACGTCCTGGTCAATGACCATACTGTTGTTCAGTTAAAATGGTTTAGCTAAGGGGAAAATGGTGGCCTTAGTTAGAAAAAGGCTGTCAACATAACTGAGTTTAATTTCAACAACAGTAACATCTTCAAAATATGCCCACACACAAAAGAGCACGTTTTTCCTTTAAGGCCCTGTCACACTGTCCCGAAATTGACACCCGATGGACACACGAATATGGAATTGTGAATTTCGCACGAAGATGGCCCCGAACCACACACGAAGGCAACATTTACATTACATTTAAGAAATACAACTGCAATGAAAGTACCAAAAACAATTATGTTACAGTACTATGATACTGTACTGATATCTTCAGACTTTGTTCTTTACTTTATCCGTCTTTATATGTAGAAAATATTACGTTTTCTCCGTAATGTTGTTTCCATAACAACAACAATTTCCTGTCAACTGTCCTTCAAAATAATATATTATATCCTTTTTAGTTTCACAGAACACAAATTGGGTTATTTACATAATATATTTACATGATTTTGTTGTGCAATAAAACAACCAGATGGACACACGATAAAGGAAATGTTCAAATTCGGCTGTGATCGTAGCAACATCGGGCCGTTCGTGAGGGCATCTTAAGCCTTCGTATGACCGCCGGCGGAGTTTCTCAGGCTCCGGCAGCAACTTCGTGAGCGGAGGCACCGATGATAACACGAAGATGACACGATTTGACAAGATGCCCTCACGAGTGCTGTTAGGAGATTTGGTAGACAACTTGTCCACTTTCTTAAATCTCCTCGCGTTCCTACACGAGCCATTATCTTACAGGAAGGAAACCCAGAACCTACAAGTAACCGTTTAACAATAATCCACTTTAATGGTAATATACAATGCAATACAATCAAGTACAATCAATACAGTACAAATTACATACAGTTCTGTGGGATCCCACATTTACCTGATACTCACGTGAGCCAGCCAGCCAGCCAGCCAGCCAGCCAGAGAAGAAAGAGACCGAACACAGCGGGGTTTCTGTCTATATCCCTCGCTGACCCAAGGAGGAGTTATCTGCGCCTCCCTTCCAGACCAGTGATTGGCTGCCCAAATTATCATCAACACCCCACATCTTAACTCCCCAATCCCAGTGGCTCAGCTTCCTTATCACAGGGATCTGAGATGACTATGTCAACTCCACACCTTCCCCCTCTTCCTTTGTCCTCACAAAACCACATGTTAGCAGGCCCAAAACCAGCCCAGTTTTCTACACAAATCATTTTCCCTTTTTAAGCATCTTGATAGTTTACTAACCTGAATACATACAAATATTTCTTTACAATTCCCTCTTTTGCACTCTTAAAAAAGAGAGTGCAATTTACACAAGGCACTTGCAAAAAACTGCATCCTTGTCTGCTGAGTCTCCATACTTTTTATTCTCAGTGTCCACAGTGAAGGGCACTCCGTCCAGGCTCTCGTTGCAGATGACGCAGCGGAAGCAACCGGGGCGGTAAGACTTCCCCAGGGCCTGCCGGCCTGCATGTCCATGATTAGATGTCCACCTGCGTTGCACTTGTCTGCAGACTGCTGGAACCCAGAGTACAGAAAGTCCTCTTCACAGAAAACCCTTCCTGCGTCATAGTAGAACGCCTTCCCTCTCAGCCTTCGACTACAGGCGCTGCAGGTAAAGCAGCTGTCATGGTAGAGGCTGCCCATAGCTTGGCAGGCCTGGCTGGCTCCATACACCGTCTTGTTGCACTTAACCCACACTCCTGTTTCAGCGGAGAGTGGAGTCCCCTGTGCCGTCCTGGCTTGCCGTGTCTTTGTCCCCTCTGATCCGCTGATGGCGGCTTCCGAGTCGATGCTGAATAGATGTCCTCCCGATCTTCCTTCTCCGGTCCGATGATGATGCCTCCCGGGCCGACTGCTGGATGGATGATGGATGTCCTTCTCCTCCAATCCGCTGATGACAGCCTCCGAGTCGACCTCCCTGATGAGAGCCCGATCCGTCCTGATGTCGTCTAGGGTCCTCGCAGGTGTTTTCCCCCGCCGCACACTGGCTCCGCACAGTGGTACCAGTTGTCCCCCTTTTGGCATCAACAACCTGTGTGGAGAAATCTGATACAAATCCCTCAAGCCTACGCTCCGGGCTCTGGGGCCCTCGGCTGTTTAACCCACCAGTGCGTGGCAACTTGGAGCCTGTTGGTGGGGTATCTTAAAACAACAGACGTGTGTGCACAGGTTTTCTAAATTAATTGTGCTGCTTCAGAATCTTGGACTGTGCCCACTAAATAAGAACCCCAACATCTTTAGGTAAACTAAATAACATATTTCAATAGCTCTGAATTTCTGACAAGCATCTGTATTTATTTTTAAATGAAATCCCTGAGATCCCATTAAAAATCTAAATATGATTTGAACTGCTAATGTTTCTGGTAAAGAAACACACTAATCTTATGGATTCAAAAACAACCAAAATCACAATACTAACAAAGTGAATGGCTTCCTGGTGATACTGCTTCTACCCGTCAGTGCTTAGATATTATCCCACTGAAAAAATGAATACAGAATTCCCACCAACTGTCATCAAATGTCTTTCTAAATGTAGATGAAATGTATATCATTACAGATCTAATGAAATGTATATCCCCATAATGACCTAAACAAGTCTATGGCTTTTACTTCTTTACCAGACTAGTTACATGATGTTGTCCAAATCACATTGTGTCTCATTACATTACTATGTTTTAGCTTAACTGTAAATATGTTCTTTCTACATTTCAAACCTCAGTTACTTTAATACCTGTTGAAACATTAGTTGACACATTACTCACCGGTCAGCCTCTCCAGTATTTCATTCTGGACTTACATCTCTCTGGTAGCCCCTTGGCCTCTGATTCTCTACCTGTGTTACCTGCTATAACTCAATCAATACTAGAGACATGTCAACATTCACCAAACAGCCTCTTATCCCCAAATATGGAGCAGGTCAATTCTAAAACTGTCAATCAATGGTCAGATTGAACAATGGAGTTGGGCAGCAGGTTCCTTTCAGTCCCTAAATGAAAAATGTACATTGTAAAGTTTACACTCCCCCTTTTTTACACATTCTCTCATGTGTAAACAAAATCCTGTATGGGAAGAAAACCTTCAGGTCATAATGGATTATAAGACAATACCAAACATTTTTCCCAGTAAACACTTGAGAGTGTTTCTCTCCATCATTCAGTTCTAAAAGAAACAGAATTCCAAATTTCCTAGTTTGAGTTTCACATTCTTCAAACCGCCACCTCCTGTGGGAGTGAAACATCATCAACCAGATTAGATACGGTTTCCCCTTTTGTGCAATGTTAGGAAAGCTCTCATTTCACACATTATTATCACACAGAAATAATGTGTTAGTCCAAAACATGCTTGATTAGTCATCGTTTCAAATCATTCAGTTGCACTGATCAGATGCAAACATACACTCACTCACACTGTCAGGTTGTACAGTCAGGTTTGGTCAGGTTCACCGCAGAGTCAGTCATTGACAGTGCCTTCCCAAGTTACCCTGTCGGTCAGTTGGTCTCAGTCTTTTTGGCCATGTGTTGTGCTCTGCAGAGACTTTGATGTTCCAGCACAGGCCAGCATCCTCCGTCTATACAAATCTGTATATATGGAGCGCCATCATTTATTAATTCACAATTACAACTATAATGTTCAAGATATCTCCAACCCCTCCTTGCTGTTTCCCACATTCCCTGAAAAGTGTCTAGCCAAAAAAATGTCACTTCCTTATTGTACTATTACTATTACTGATTAAAATGACTAATAGATCTATTTCAGAAACATGTGTACCTCACTATCTTGTGTCAAAACATTACTAGGATCTGTAAAGATCTGCTATTTATTCCATAACTCATTCTATCAATTTATCTTCAATTCTGGTGCACTTAAAGAACAATGTTACCCTCTTTCACAGTGCGTGGAACTCTGGGTGTCTGAACATGAAACCAGTACCTCAAATTGAAATACTATATTTTGTTTAGAACCAGCTTTCCCTTCAACATGACCTATATAAATAAATATTTATCTGATCTTATAGAGCTGTTACTAAAACTCTCCCTTTGAACTGATCAATACTGTAACAAATTAAAACACTACCAAATTCACACACGAATAAAAAATCCAGTGCATACTTCCTTCATGCCCCCCCCCCTTTTTTTGTATCAGTGTGTATTAGACTGATTTTTCACTTCCCTTTAATAGTTCCCCTCTTTTCCGCTATTTTTATTTACCAATTGACTAATTTATGGTCCATACATCTTCTTATCTTCACTTATTTATCAAGTCAATTCAAGTTCTTTACAATACATTAGTAGATACCTTGTGGAGTCTTCACAATAACTAATCCCCTCTAGGATATGAAATCCATTCATCTTCAAGCAGATACTATGTCCTTATTTATGTTTTGTTCACGATAACAATGGTATAACAACCACATGTCATCCATTCTGGTCCACCTAAAAAACAATGTTAAACTCTTTAGCAGTGTGTGGAACCCTGGATGTCCGAACATGCAACCATTCCTCCCTCCTTTATCAAGGATTTAAAAACAGAAGTCATTTCATATTTCCCATGGTAATAACTATGCTACAATGGTGAAATCAATTATTTAGATTGGAATACTATATCTGGCTTGGCACCAGCTCTCCCTTTAACATTATCCATACAGATAAAGATTTGTCTTATAGAGTGGTTCCCAAAACTATCCCACTACTTTATTCACACGTGAATAAAAATGTCAAAGAATATTATGTTAACCTGATGAAAAGATTGAAGAATATGGTTGTATTCTGAACCCTCAGTGTGTTCTCATTTTACTCTAATAGTTTACTGCTATTTTTAATTTAATAAATCTTTCTGTCTTTACGTATTTATGCTTTAAATGTGCGTTTTGTGAATAAGTGTGTTTATGTGCAAACTCACTCATTCCCGTTTTCCTTTTCTCCTCCTCTGGTTTTCTCAAGCCGTGACCCCGGCCTCCTCACTTCTAATCGACCATGCCAACTCCTCTGATTCTGTGTTCTCTTCAGTCCATCCGCTGTAACTTCATCCGCTGTCAGCCATTGGCCCAGTTACCTCTGCATGCCCCATCTTGCCCTGCTTTGCATTTTATCCCCTCCTTTACAGTCTCTCTGCTGTTTTTATGGGGGGCAGATTCTGCTCTCATGTCCCACACTTTGCTCTTGTGCTCAGCTTGGAACTTCATGGTCCTGTCTGAGGGACTGATGAGCGTAGATTTCTGCCCGTCAGCATGCTGTTTGGTTCTGGATGCCACAGGCGGAGATAGTTCTGGCTGCAGTCTTGTTTTTGTCGTTTCAGCTCTGGTTCTCTGTCTGTTCGATGGAGAAGGAGGAGTTTCCTGTTGGGTTAGGTCTTTTGTCTGCTTGGAGGGTCGGGACCGTAGCCTTTTCTAACTCAGAGGGGGAGTCCAGGTCTCGGGACGCATTACCTATAAAAAAATCTAGCACACTGAGGTTAAATAAATCCAACCCTTTCCACTCTGACTCTTTGTAATCATACTATCTGTCTTAATTGTTAAATGCCATCTAAACAACCTAATTGATGTCTACAAATGATATTACAAAAACCTACTCTAAAAATTGTTTCATCCATTGCTACATATGTACCCAACATAACTCTTTCAGGAAACCATTTTCTCCTATACATTGAAAAACGTACATGTTTCCAGCATCACATATTTTCTCCAATATTTTAAGCTAGTTTCTATAACAAGATTATCACGTGTGACATAATAAACAGATGTCTTGTTTGCTAACCAAGAATATTAAACTTTAAAATGTCTTTTGGCCAGTTGAGGTCCTGCTTACTTCATCCTTAAACTCTACTTTAATTTGAAACCAAAAAAGGTCTTCCTTCTCCACCATGATCCTATCTCTATATCAAAGTCCAGACAAACTGATGATTTATCTTTATAAACCATGAGGAATGACTCATAAAACACTATTCTCCCTTACTTCAGTTCTAAATCAAATGAGCCAGACAGGAAACCCCCTTTAACCACTTGCTTATCCTATTATTTTGATCAAAGTGGTGTTACAAGCAGGTTAGATCTGTAATGAATTAAAATCAATATTTAAAGACGCAATATAAGTTAAATATATTGTTAAGGTAATTACTGTTTTATTGTGAAGGCATCTCTGGCGAACAGCGGCCTTTGGCTTTTATTTTGAAAGGCCGTTCCGGAACAGCCGTGTTCCTAGAAACACGGCAAATTGACAATCGTTCCAATGCATTAACTATAGTCGTGAAAGAGACAAGGAGGGGGAAGGCGTGTGGAAGCAAGCAATGAACTGAAAATGCCACCAATCCTGTTTTAACGTGATGGCGCACATTGAAAACCTAAACGCCTTGTCATAACTGACAAGCGTTCAAAAACCTTTCTGCTTATCCCTTAGGCCACTATTTTTGTCTTATTCATAACCTAAAAATACAATTGTGATGAATAGCTTGCTTTTGTATCATTACATTTACCAACATAAAACAAGGTCTGTACTAATCAACAATGACAACCCACAGACAGCTCATTTAGTTAAATATACGCAATATATTGACTTCGCTTTTATTTATCTGACTTAATTAACGTGCTTCCCCCCCTTTCAGCCACTAGATGGCAGCAGCAGAGCACAAATGAGCTTCACTCTTCTGACTCAATGTCTGATATCCATAGACAATGCTCATACAGGTTATTTAGGTAAAAATCACACAGATTTATTCCCCTTACATTTTGTCCGGCTTGATAACGTGCTTCATATGTCGTCACGCAGGACTCTCTGCCTACCTTGCGATCAACGTTATGTTTACGTCAGCCTTTCAAATTAATTTTTACAGACAAGGGAAACGGGAGCCGGTCTCGTCACAATGTAGGTGACGTTAGCGCTCTCTCCCAAGGATTTAACAGATAAAAGTCCGCTGACACTTTCGCTTATTTGGTCTTGGACTCTTATTTTACCCCCAGTTATAAACGGCGGACCGATCTTAAATATCGATCATCCAGGTTACGTCGAGTGGGACTCACACCGCACATCCCACGAACTGCACCGCTCCTACGCCACTTCCGGACTAAACTACCTGAAGATCCACGCTAAACTGCTCTAATTTCTTGTTACGCAGGACTCTCTATACCTGACGATCAACGTTCACGTGTTATATATAACTTTCCTAACATGGCAAAAAAGATGCATTGTATACTCCATTCAAACTTCAAAAACACTCTGAAACGCCTACAGACAATCATACATGGCCCTGCTATTGTCCGAGGCACCCAAAAGTGCTTGTTCCCGACCCAGTGTGGTCCTCTGAATCCTTCCACAGCCCTGTCTACTCGGAAACGTCGGAGATCACCATTTGTTAGGAGATTTGGTAGACAACTTGTCCACTTTCTTAAATCTCCTCGCGTTCCTACACGAGCCATTATCTTACAGGAAGGAAACCCAGAACCTACAAGTAACCGTTTAACAATAATCCACTTTAATGGTAATATACAATGCAATACAATCAAGTACAATCAATACAGTACAAATTACATACAGTTCTGTGGGATCCCACATTTACCTGATACTCACGTGAGCCAGCCAGCCAGCCAGCCAGCCAGCCAGAGAAGAAAGAGACCGAACACAGCGGGGTTTCTGTCTATATCCCTCGCTGACCCAAGGAGGAGTTATCTGCGCCTCCCTTCCAGACCAGTGATTGGCTGCCCAAATTATCATCAACACCCCACATCTTAAGTCCCCAATCCCAGTGGCTCAGCTTCCTTATCACAGGGATCTGAGATGACTATGTCAACTCCACACCTTCCCCCTCTTCCTTTGTCCTCACAAAACCACATGTTAGCAGGCCCAAAACCAGCCCAGTTTTCTACACAAATCATTTTCCCTTTTTAAGCATCTTGATAGTTTACTAACCTGAATACTTACAAATATTTCTTTACAGTGCCTTACGAAGTTGCCGCTCACGAAGTTGCTGCCGGAGCCTGAGAAACTCCACCGGCGGTCATACGATGGCTTAGATGCCCTCACGAATGGGCCGATGTTGCTACGATCACAGCCGAATTTGAACATTTCCTTTATCGTGTGTCCATCGGGTGTCAATTTCGGGACAGTGTGACAGGGCCTTTAGGCATAGCTAGTTTGATGTAAGATTTATTTAGAGTAAAAACTGAAATACAAACACAAAACAACAATAATAAACAATTCCTTTCAAAAGGCTTGAATGGATACGGTGTCTGGGGCCTTCATATGAAAGTTGCTCACTGGCAACTAAGCCCAATGGCCGGACTCGAGCACAGTCATACCTGGATCATAAGGTTCTGGCTCCATAGAGCATGCGTTTCTCTGTGTCACATCTGGGCTGAGTTAAATAAGTGGTGAGGGAGAATAAATGTAACTTTAAAGCCCTAATGATTTTCAATCTCGTACTGTGTAGTTATTTTACCTAAAGAAATAAAATCTGTTCATTTATAGATGTCTCTTTCCCAATGTAAGTCAATGGTAAAAAAATATGTTTGGGCCCAATGACACAGATGTTGTAGTACCACCGTTTGGCCACAGTAAAATAGCCTGCCACACTTCATTGAAGCTTTCTGGAGACACATGTGATGAAGCATAATGCCCGGTGGGAACTGACGCAGTAAGAGCTGTCCACTTGTGATGAGTTGACATGAGACATGTCAGCGGTGAACTGGCCATAGAGCCACTTCCTGTTCAGTGTCACACCTTTCACACACTGGGTTATTTCAAAGCTGAAAATATGTCGTCAAGACAATTTAAAGCATGAGCTAGAAATTGTGAGAAGCATCTTCGCAAGGTGTTCAAACTGTCTTGGATGAGAGACAGCGACTGAACTGCATAAGAGGATTTAAATTGACTTCCAGAGAGCTGACGCCTCGCTGCAGCTGGTGTGTTCAGCGAAAACGAGAATCTAGTGTGGCCAAACCCATCATCCGGGTTTGTTTCATGATAGACGGAACAAAAATCAATAGTCATTGCATTTTTAAACCAATTGGAAATGCATACAGCTCAGGGAGACATTACATATTTTGTTTAAATCCATTTTGACGTGTAGATCACATACTCCCTGCTATTTTCAATAGTCCTCGGTAGAGATGTCCCGATCCGATCACGTGATCGGGGATCGGAGCCGATCACGTGATTTTCAAAAAATCGGGGATCGGGAGAAAAAAATCGGGGATCGGGATTTTTTTTAACATTTCTTTTATTAAAAATATTTTTTTAATTTAATGTTACAAAACAAAAATGACCATGTTCACGTATTAAAGTCATCCTGAAGACTTAGTTTTGGTTTAAAATTACGCAATATCATGTATGTGTTGCTTTCTTTGGGCTTGTTTTCAGACTTATTTCTCTCAAATCTGGCAACAGAGTGGGCGCAGTGTCTCATAGTAGCAGTAAGCTAACGAGAGGCTACGTTCAGCTGGTGACTCGGGAGTCGGGACAGAGAAAATGTCAGGAGTTTGGAAGTATTATAAAATTGAAAGCGAAGGCAGTGTAACAGCCAGATGCAATGTTTGCAAGAAGGAGGTTCCGTGTGGTGGAAAGAACAGAGCTACGTTCAACACGACCAATCTAACACGCTACCTGAGAAACAAACACCAACAACAACACGACGAGTACACAGCGGCCACTCGGGTAACGGCACAGAAACAACCGACACTTTCAGAGACTTTCAAAAGGAAAGAGAAACTGCCCCAGAACAGTGAAAAGGCCAACACAATAACAGCCAAGATAGCTGAATTAATCGCGTTGGATGACCAGCCGTTATCTGTTACCTTTTTTTTCTCTTAATGCATTGCATAAAGATCGGATCGGTATCGGCAGATTGTCAAAATCAAATGATCGGAATCGGATCGGGAGCAAAAAAAGGTGATCGGGACATTCCTAGTCCTCGGCATAAATAAATCCAGAGGAATCAAACATAGTTATTTTAGCCTAGTCAGTTGGTATAGTGTATTCTTCACGTAGCTTAGCACGGTCACTTCTAATGCTACTGAATCCTCCTGTGGTTACAATCAGTTCACCTTAATGATGAGACACAGTATTCAGTCCTGAACTTATTAAGGTGCCTGACTCTGTTGACCTAATCTATTTTACACACTTTGTAGGTATTTTGCCTTGAAATGTACTATTTGTGGTCCACAGAGGCAGATTTAGAATCACTTGAATCTGGTGTTGTCATCAAGTCCTAGACTTTAGTTTTCAACATTGACATTTAGCTCAAAGAACCACTGTTCTCCTGTAAAGATTCACTTACCCGGGGTAAGTCACCCCTTTCGCACCAAAGTGGTCCCAGTTCTAGGTCCGTGCTAGTGCTCTTTTGGTTTAGAAGTTGTTTATCATACTTTTCTTTTTAAAGATTTTAGGTCTTTGACCAAAAACAATGAAGTTGCATAACTCATAGGAGGGCTATTTCTTTATCATGTCTGCCCTCGCACTTCAACTCACTTGGTTCTCATTCATTGTATTTGATTCCATGTCTCACTAGGATGCGCCTCGCTGCGTTCAATCTCATCATGCTAATCCTAATGGAGATTCCTGGCGATCGTGCTGGCGCGTCAGGGAATCCACCGACCATTCAAATAGCTTCTGCTACATCCCAGCGCCATTCAAACACCTCTTCTCGCTTCGTAGCATATACTTGATACACTTCGACTCTCCGTTCTTCACCAAAGGTCGGAGCATTTATCGATTTGGATATTCAGGGTGTCTTAAAAAGTATTAAAAGTTGATAAATCAATTTAGCGAAAATTAAGGCTATTAAAAAGTATTAAACTGCATTTTCCAAGGTATTACATTTTGTAGCTTGTTTTCAATAAGTATATAAAGTGTCCAGAGAGGTTGTGTTCTACAGTCTGCCTGAATGTAATCATGGCGTAGGTGTGTCGTGGGATTCTGTGTAGTTTATTGATGGCATCCCGTTGGGTCTGACGTCATCTGAACAGGACGTCGCACGCTCACTGCTTGATAGCGCGGAGGTCCGTTTACGCCGGTTGTTAAACAACATCGTTATGGGGAAATGCAAATGTGCGTCTAAATGGTTGGAAGATAAGCAGTAAGGACAATCAATACTGTATATAGTCAATGTGAGGTCAAGTGTGTCGCCAAGGTAACCGGTCTTAAAAGGTCTTACATTTGACTTCAGGATTCCTGCAGAGACCCTGATATTAGAACCAGCTGATAACCAACATTGCCTTGCTTTGTTTTAATATAAGCAAACCAGCCAACCAGTTAGCACCACAGCTAACTGAGAGGGGCAGTGCATCCTTCCCTCACATCAGAGGAGATGGAGGTCGCAGGGCTCCTCTCTCGAGGCTCATTTCGAATGGCGCTGCATTGTAGCGCCAGCTATTTATAGAGTAGGTCGATCGTCAGGATTGGCGTAATGAGATTGATGCATCTGATGAATACGCAGGGAGGCGCATCCCATAGTGAGACATCTCATCATGCTACTCCTAGCCTGCGAGCTAGTTCAGGCAGTCAACTCGAGCACCAAGGATACATTAACACGTGACGCACCTCGTACAACCAACCAAACACATTCTCCTAAACATGCCGCTCTATTTAAGCTGTGCCTCGCCTGCCGCCGCCGCCGCCGCTGCTGCTGCCGCTGCTGCCGCCGCTGCCGCCGCCGCCGCCGCTGCTGCTGCTGTGTTCATGTTCCTGCTGCTGTGTTCCATGTTGCTGCTTACATTAATGAACACACTTTAAAAAGGCAGTGTTACAAATGTAAAAATGATATTTCCCTCTGATGCTTTAAAATCTCTCACAGATCTCTCCACATCTATCGCATCCCTCCTCTTCCTCCCTTTATCTCCCTCTCTCTCTCTCCTCTCTCTCTCTCCCGCTCTCTCTATCTCTCCCTCTCTCCCACCTTCTCGCGTCTCTCCCTCCCTCTCTCTATTCTTCTACCCCTCTCGCTATCTCTCCCTCCTCCTCTCCCTCTCCCCCCTCTTTTCTCTCTCTCCCCTCCGTCTCCTCTCCCTAGACCCCCTCTTTCTATCTCTCCCCCCCTCTCTCTCCTCCCCCCCTCTCTCTCTCTCTCTCCCTCCCTCTCTCTCTCTCTCTCCCTCTCCCCTCTCTCTCTCTCCCACAGACTGCGGCGGCAGCAGCCGAGTCCAGGTCTGTTTGTGAAGATGCGCTCGGCTCGGTTCAGTCCTGAGAGCGCAGACGGTCCAGCCAGCGACGTGGACGAGGAGGAGGAGCAGCTGCAGATCCCATGACGCTCACACCTGCAGTCATACAGGAAATACTTCACACAAACATCAGCTGACACATGAAGAACTTGAAATAGTTTGTCTTTTGTGCAAACGTTGTATCTTCAGAGACATTCTGCAACAGGAAGCAGCTGTCTACTGCTCGACCAGCAAGTTCTTAAAGGACCGCTGACACATTATGGGAGATATTTTACCCAGATCAAAACATCAAATCATTTATCTCTGTGCATCCATGCTAAATGCTCATTTTAGGCAATGCATGGATGCACATTTTAATCAAATAAAAGAATCATTAAAAAACAGAAGCGTTCATCTGGAGTTCAAACATGACCAAGGCAATGTGACAACGTTTCCTCACTGCAGAAAAATGATTAGCACGCACCTAATCCTGATGCAGAACACACACATTCTCATACACACTCACACACACCTCAACAGACTGGCATTAATGGAGGCACAACAACAAGATGAAAGCAGCAGGCGTGTGACAGACTTTAAGGCTGTGCAAGGATCTTCTTTACTGGAGCAGTGATTCATTCTGACCTCATCACCCCTGTCCCCTCTGTCCATCCATCAGCAGTATCAATACTCTCCGCTGTGAGGAAAATATGCAGCATTGAAAGCCTGCACTTCTGCAATTGAAAGCGCTGCATTGAAAAACTAAAATGTCTATTCATTCCAATGGAATCTGAACATATGGTGCACTTTGACAAATAGCTCTCTGTCCGAGTATAAATACTTACTTTATTAGTATTACCCACAGAGCTGTGCAGCATGCCCACCTGAACGTTAGCATCGAGGGGCTCCCTACACAAAATGATCTCTGTGACAAACACACGTCTATGATACTTACGGGTTATGTTCAGATGAATAACCTCCACATATGAACACCGCTTTATGATTTTTAAAGTGTAAATGCAGTTATCAGAAGTAAAAAGTTAATGCTAGGCTGTAAACAAACTACATCCCGTTTCATGAGGGGGCATACTATAGGAACTAAAACATGATCAGACGTAATAATGTTGGCTAGCGTATTAGTGCTAAGCTTGCACGATACAGTGTTTCCCTCCTCAGTCCTCTAACACAGGGGTTCCCAACCTTTACTGTGCCAAGGACCGTCCCATTCAAACGCTGGAAAGCAGAAGTATTGTGCTTTGAGAGGAACAGCTTTCAAGCTAAATATCCATCAGTGAAGCTTTTAAGGTTTCATTTCATTTCAAACCCTTATTTATACAGATAAATCCCATTGAGGTCATTGATCTCCTTTTCAAGGGAGACCTGCTCAAGTAGCTCCACATGAAACATAAACACATAAATAGAAGGTTAAAGCTTTTGGTTGACATTTGAGGTAGTCCAATCCTGTGGAAATGGAAGCTTTCTTCACAGCAGAATACAGAACTACATTATTGATGCAAAGAGTTAACACAGCAGAGGCTCGGAAAACATCCAAAGCTCTCGTGCGGCTCTCACTTTGTTGCTTCAGGTAAGTTTTATGCTGCGTTTGTACTAAGTATTTATATCCAGTAATTCCCTCAGGACTGATTTTCGTTTGGACTGAAACACGTCTCAAGCCGCATTCAGACATCATGGGAGAGTGAAACCCAGCATGATGCCTGTAGGTTTGATATTCCCAGGGTCCACAGAGACGGCCATGAATCCAACCGTAGAGGGAGGTTCAGATTCAGTGTGTGTTAAACTGAACACTTAAGTTATTTCTACCAAGCTAGCCCGGGCTAAATCTGTTTCTCTGAACCCTCACGCTGGAAGGGGACCAAGATATTTTTACTGATCAGGATTCTGAACTATTTATGTCGTAATGGTTTTAGTTTTTATAAATGATCTGTACCACAGTGGTTTTGTATTAGCCCTATAAATGTCTACTGTATATATAACGAAACATGAGTCTGTGTCTTCTTTCTACACTTTTTCTGTGTCAGAGTTCTTTGTACTGTGCACACCAGTGAGGCCTCAGTGCTGCTGACTTTAGGGTTGTTGTCCTCAAGGTTCTCTTAAAACTGGCCAGCAAGTAACCATAGTATTGATGTTAATGTTAATCAAATCCTTAAAGAAATTCAGACACTTATTATGGTCAGGATTTCTTCCAGTGTTTTCACCACTGCCATTCTGATATATTCTCACTTGGCAGGTGTTAGCTGAGGATCCATAGAAGTATGAGCTCTGCGTTCTGGACACACTATGTTGTGGTAAGAGACCCCTAATGATCAGAGAATGGTCTTTTTTGTCTAAAAGGTTTCCCAACTTTGTGAAATGACCCTGATATTTTAAGTGCCAGCCATGATAAGATCTGTTTAAATTATTAAAAGGCTAAGGAAAGGTCCTTCAATGGTTCCTTTCTTATCTCTTTTAGCTCAGGAAACAGTCGACCATCTTTGTGTAGACTGGTGCGTACTTGAGTTTTTCAGTTGCTGAAAGAAAATCCAGAAATGGACAACCAAAATAAACGTCCCTTTCATATAGTGCTAGTTTCAAGATACAGTATACTTTAGATTATAGGCGAAAATAGGAGCTGCTAAATCTGCATACTTTAAGGAAACCTGGTGACAAAATCAAGAGCACAGTGGATCTAAAGTTCTTGCTGTTAAAATGCTGATCTGCTAGTCTGGGGATATTTTATATTTGTATTATTGTTAACAAAACCAAAGGAGACAACCAAAACCAACATCATGTTCATCTGTGTTGCTCAAACAGGAGTAAATGGTGCATTTGTTGGGCCTATTTTGCATGGCAGATTAAACCCATTTTGTTTTTCTTTTTAGAGTATTTGTGTTTACTGAGTCAAAATAATCTACAGTGTGATTATGTTTTTAGGGGACATGCCACATAAGATAAGATGGAACTTTATTATTTAAATTACGTTTTTAGTAGCAACAGGTAGTCTTGTAGTCGAGACCACCTTATCATATATCCTTATAGTCCATTTAGCTTAGGAACCTTCATAACGGAGTGAAATGACCCGGATGTCCCTCGGTGGCAGCCATGATAAGAGCTGTTCGAATTCTCTAATGATAGGAAAGGAGGTTTCAAACTTCCTTTATAACCTCCTTATATGGAATGCCATTTAAGCCAAAATTAAATAAATAAATACATATATATATATATATAAATATGCCGATGAAATAAATAAATGAGGCAATAAATATGTATACATGTACATTTAAATACACATTTATTTATTTCATGGGACTTTTATTTCATGATGACACATTAGTAGTAGTACACATGTTCTTCTCGTCAAAAAAGTGACAGGTGGTGTGACAGGTCATACCTCTCCCTACTTATGCAAATGAGCTAAGTCCTTTGATGTCAGATTGGCGTGAAAGACCCCCCGAAGTGATTCTTTTATTGTAGCAATTAAGATAGTTAAGGTATTTGACCCCTGACCCCAAGAGTGGAGTAATTGCCCCCAATTAGATTAGCCCCAGGCACCCCCTTTGTGTATAGGCCTTTTATTGTATCAATTAAGATAGTTAAGGTATTTGACCCCTGACCCCAAGAGTAATTGCCCCTCAATTAGATTAGCCCCAGGCACCCCCTTTGTGTATAGGTATTTTATTGTATCAATTAAGATAGCTAAGGTATTTGACCCCTGACCCTGAGAGTGGAGTAATTGCCCCAGGCACCCCTTTGTGTATAGGTATTTTGTTGTATTGATTAAGGTATCTGACCCCTGACCCCGAGAGTGGAGTAATTGCCCCGCAATTAGATTAGCCCCAGGCACCCCCTCTGTTGTATAGGTCTTTTTGATGTATTGAATAAGATAGTCTCTTTGACCCCTCCCCCTCAGAGCCCTTTGTTGTATAATCTAATTAGCCTTTGATGCCTGCCCCTTTGATGTGCAATTTCACACTGATGAAAGCCTCTGTATAAATGACTAGGCTACGACCATATAGAGATATGCTCAAAATAAATTTAAAAAAGACAGACAATTCAGCTTACCAAGTCAACCGTCTGAAGCGCCAGTCAAGAAACGAATGCGACGTAGGGGTGGGGTGGGTTCAGAGTACAGCCTCTTTCTGGTCACGTGTGTTGGAGGAGGGGCTCTGTAAGGAAGGTTGAAGGAACGAGCAGGATTTCTCCCCCCGGTTTGACTGCAAAAGACTCTGACTTTTCTCCAAGGGGATCCGCTTGAGTGTCAGTAAGTTTCCTTAAGGTGTCATAATGAGTGAGCTTTTGATTATCTATTCATGTGACGTTCACTGTTAGAATATAATGTAATACATGCCATAAAGAAGCCCGTAAGAAGAGCCTGAATGTTTTACTTTTCCCATAAAATGCAAAACAGCAATAGTCAAGACTGTGGTCTAAACTTAAATACATCAGCAACATTTGGATGGATTGCCGTGACATTGTACAGACATTCATGGTTCTTCTATAAAAAGCCTTTGCGTGTTGTTATTTGGCCGAGGTCTAGTTTGGAAACCTATGTCTAATTTAGTGGTAAAATCTCTTTTCTACGAGTGACCTGGCCAAGAAGGGCAGCATGTACAAAGTTACAACATATAAAACACAGACATGAAAGGCAGACAAATACAGCTGTAAAACACAAATAAAATGGCACATTAGCCAGTCAATATGCGAAGTAAAACAAACTATTAAAACATTCAAAAACTGGCAACATTATGCAGTGACTGACATTCTGTATGGGAGTTCACAACCGAGCTGCTGTAGGAGTTGAGTATGTTATGGCTCTCGGGGGATGGTGGGTTAAGAGACAGATTCTTAGTTTTTGGACTGCCTCAGGGGGTTAACGAAATCTACTAAAAACAAAGTACTTCATTATCTACTTTTTTTTCAGCTTTTATACACAAAAGTGCAGGGAAGGTAGACAGATTTAGAACACTATATGTGCGATGAGAAGGAAGAGGGACGGGGGGAGGAAAATTCAGAGGATGAAGAAGCAGAAAACAGCCATTATTCTTCACTCTTCTGTAAAACGGACAGTTTTCAAGAAAGATGACACCGTGTTTATGCATGACATGCAAAATATATTGAAGCCCTATTAAAAAAAACAAGTTACAAGTATATTGTGTGAAAATATCTCAGAAAGTCGTAATATTGTTTATTAGTGATACCTGAGGATATTCTCTTTTTTATTTGTAGCGACTGTGAACTAATGTGTAATTACTTTTTTACTAACTATATAAGAAAAGTCTCTCTGAAGAGAGGAAATAATAAAACAATTTAAAAATCATAATCTTTGTCTTTTATAATTACTTTACACCACTATAAGGAAACCCAATATGAGGCTGTCTGGTGTACTATTAGATTTTGTTGTAGGCAACAAAGAGAGGTTTTCTTAAAATGTGTTCCTGCCCCCAAGCACTCCATGCGGCTCCAGGAGGGCTGATCAGAACAAAGGGTCCAAAGCAGACGCAGAGTCTCCCTCGATGGGGGGAGGGGGGCATCTTTGCACATAATCTGCCGAATGTCTGTAAAAAAGGTCTTTAAATAAAAAAACGTGCCTTTTTAGAGTCAGAATCCTAACGAAATCTCATCAAACAGAGTACTTTATGTTAGTGGTCCTCTTTTATACACAAAAGTGTATCTTTTCAGTAACTTTACCAGAGAATTTAAGCATAAATCTGGCAAATGTTCAAAACAGCCTTGTTTTTCACTGAAATAGCCTCAAAATCACAAACTGCCATTAAGAGTCATGGGGTTAACGAAATCTACTAAAACAAAGTACTTCATTATCTACTTTTTTCAGCTTTTATACACAAAAGTGCAGGGAAGGTAGGCAGATTTAGAACACTGGGATAATACCCATAAATAATGTGTGTTTCTGCTCCATTTCACTCCATGAAGCCTCCAGCTTGTACAAGGGCTCCGCCTCCACTCAACATAACATGTCCCGCCCTCCTCACCAGATCATTTAAAAGTAAGGGGATGGAAATAGACGAAAATAAATACGCTCAAACTAGATAACAGGCCAGTCATTTCCAATCACCAAGGCACTTTTCAAAAAAGAAAAATGGCAAAGAGAAGCATAGATATGGGTTTAATCAGCGAGACGCCTGTGACAACGTACAGCCATCAGTCCGGAGCGCCAATCAAGAAACGAATGCAATATATGTGCCGGGTTCAGACGCCTCCAGCCGAAGAACTTCATGAAGAATGGAATCTAAAAAATGGCGATGTTTGGGGTTATGTATTCAACTATATGGCGAATGAACTGCATTTCTACAATCTGAAGAATGGAGAAACGTACGGACCCCGCAGTGTTAAAGCGACACTGACCTCAACAGATTGGGCTGTGTTAACTCTGGTGTCTTCCAGAGATCTCCACGCAACCACGGTACCGAAAGAAGTAGTGCATCAAGAAACCATAGTGGAACCAGCGGTGTACAAGATATTTGCAAAGAAAAGCAAAGAAACACAGACAGCATGCGAGATCAAAGAAGAGATTTCACCGCCGCCCCTCAATGTGGAGGAAGAAAGAGTTATTTCCCCGCTGCCAGAAGTGAGAAGAGTCCTGACAAGCACCGTCTGGGAAACTAAAAGCGGACCATCGGGGCAATGGTATTACCGTGCAAGCCATTTGGAGACGCTGGGGAAGGACCCCTCTGATGATTTTGTTTTGGAGATTTTTAATTCTACATGTGGAGTATTTCAGACAGCAGTGCGGGTGCCTCTGACTGCTTGGCTGAAAATGATTGATGGAAAAGCTACAAAGCTTAAAGAACTTTTTAAACAGAGTCAGACATCGATGGACATTATACTGGTGAAAAATAATCTCACCTTTACAGAGGACTCTGCCTCCCACTCAACATAACAAGTCACACCCTCCTCACCAGAGCATTTTAAACTAAGGACCCCTCAAGAAAGACATTGTGTATTCTACCTATGTAAAAAGAATGTCGGGGTTGTCTCTGTATCAAGAAGATGTGTTTAAAAATGAATTTTGTGAAAAATACCAACTGTGTGAGAGACGTCATAAAGACACTCATTTTAACCACAGTGTTTGTTCTCTACAAATGTTTTAAGATTGTTACAAAATGTAAAAAAATAACAATAAAAGGTATGGAGACTAAATTAATTCAGGTGACTCTGGCTTTATTAGGAAAACAAAACATATAATACAAAGGGGTTAGGGGTTAAATGTAGCCATCGTGGACTTAATAGTCTAACAAAATACTTTTATCTGGATACATTTGTTCTTTTTAAGCGCACTTTTTGAAATTATTTTTTTATTATTTCAGTGGAACAATCCAGTTTTTGTTAACATTAACGCTTTCTTCTCTTTTTCTTGTGTTACTAAGATACTTTTAGACACACTTTGGTGTATGCAACACTTGTTCAGATAAACAAGGTTTTTTCTTTTCTGATAAACTTACATATTTTAGTTATTTTATGTTACCAAGATACTTTGAGATACACCCTGATGTACGCAACTATACTTTTCTGACTTTTTTCTGTAGAATCGTGACAAAACTATTACTTGTTCTTAAATGATGACCTATTGCTGGAGATGAGATGAAAAAGCTACAACGCTTAAAGAACTTTTTCTAAAAACTCAATTCTATAATTGACTACCCCCATTCAACGCAATAAGCCCTACCCTCCACTCAGCAAATCATCTAAAACGAAGGACCTCGCTAAGACGACCGTTGTAAACTAGCCATGGAGCAGAGAAAAGCCAAGACTCCCCCCGCGAGTTGCAGCCAGGAACAGAGTCCACCAGCAACACCACCATGGGGGAAACCCGAATCTTGCAATACTACTGCTGCTGATTTTGCTCCTTGGGCCAAAACGTCTCTGTTTATGGACACAGTGAACGCGGTGTTGGTTGATATTGTGGAGAGGGTGATACATCGGTACAGAGAAGAAATATGCAACGGGTGCCGAGTCAGTCACCCCGGCCAGAGGCAACACGATTTTCTGAATGACATGTCCGATTCTTACTTCAGAAACAATTACAACGCGTTAATGAAAAGACTCTGGCTCACCGACTTCATTACTGAGATCGACCAGACTCTTAATGATAAAGACATTTTCACGGATGATTGGAGGATCCAAGGCGCTTCGGAGGCTTTTCTTCACAATCTCAAAAATTGCAGATGCCTCAAGGAGAGACTTGAAAAGATCCATGCCGAGTTGGATGGAGAAGAAGAAGACTAACAACCAGCAGTTGGATGGAGAAGCCAGGGACTTGTTCGATACAGTGACTTTTTTCTTTAAGTAAAATAAAAATGGGAAACTACTATGCAAAACGCTCTGTATATATTGATCATAATGTAGTCCTTACCCGTTTAATAAGTGTGATGATGGAGACGATTGAAAACAGAACGAGTAGTGACCCCTGTGTAAAAAGAATGGCTGAAGTTTGTAAACTAGACGACATTTTGGATATCGTTCGTTCTGGCAGTACTATTCCGGGTCATTGGGAAACGATTGTAAACGAAACATTTAAAGTGGTCCTGGAATCTTCATTTTCCGAAACATTCTGTAACATTATCTCAGAAATGAAACAAACATCAAAAGTGTATCATGTGCTCTCATTGTATGCTCTGTTTGTAGATGTAATGCAT
This sequence comes from Pseudochaenichthys georgianus, assembly GCF_902827115.2. NCBI lineage: Eukaryota > Metazoa > Chordata > Actinopteri > Perciformes > Channichthyidae > Pseudochaenichthys > Pseudochaenichthys georgianus. Next base: position 2,462,066 of record NC_047505.1, on the reverse strand, counting down.
CTGTGTGTGGAAAACAGCATACACGTGAATATTTTGACTGAAGTGAAAAAACTCCATCACGATATCTCCAGTAATATGGGGAATTCTAAGCTGGAGACTGTCCTGGGGATGCTACAATCAGTATAACTATTGATTTTGTGTGTGAAAAAAATAAAAAAAGTGTTTTTTACATCTAAAAAACTGTTGTCATCATTATAGCAAGGGGAGCGTGTCTGATACATGTGTATTACAGTCCTTCTTGTTGTGTTTTTCAGTGTTTTTCAGTGTTTTCTGTGTGTCTGTACACACAAAGCACACTTCATTATCTACTTTTCAGCTTTTTAAAAAGAAAAGTGTATCTTTCGGTAACTTTCTCAGAGAATTTAAGCATAAATCTGTCAAATGTTCAAAACAGCCTTGTTTCACTGAAATACCCTCAAAATGACAAACTGCCATTAAGAGTCAGATTCTTAACCAAATCTACTGAAACAGAGTACTTTCTACAGATGAAGCCTACCACTCAACGCAATATGTCCCACCCACTCAGCAAATCATATAAAACTAAGGACGACCGTTAAAAACTAGCCATGGATCTGAGAAAAACCAAGTCTGATGTAGCCTGCCCTTATTATCACCAGGATAATGGATACGGGCTTAATGACTGGATGTTACAAAGTAGGGGGGAGGAGGCCCCAGAAGAACATTACATTCAACACAATTCATAGAAAACATATTACATTTTACCAAGTTAATGTCGTAGTGCATACAAGGTAATAGACTTAACGATTTGCACTGCTGCTTCTCCCCGCGTTTCATTGACAGTGATTGGTTTGTCGTTCAATTCACACAGCCCAAGTAGATGTTTAGGGGTCTCTTGGAAGTATACGAAAGCATTTTTTATATCAGATAAATGCATTAACATCACATGTAAATTCTCTATCCTTTCACCCGCAACGATTATAATCTGCTTTGCTTCTTCTTCGGTTTCTCCATTATTAGCTCTGAATGTAATCCTTTCTGGGACTTCTTGTGCTTCTTGTGGTCTGTTGAATACCTGGCGTAGGATTTGTTTAGCTGTAAGTACAGGTACCATATAATTGTCTTCAAAAGCTTTGTCTATGTCGTCACACGTTTTGGCGTATCCTTCGCTGTAATGACAACCGACACTAGAATAGAGATCCTCCAACAGTCTTTTAATACATATTCTGGCACTGTCGCCAATTTGGGCAATTCCACAGTATCGCGCTTTTTCTCTCATTATACTGAAGCAAAGTTCTGCCATTGCTTTTGGTATTTGTTCAACACATTCGCAGCAGTCGGTTAGCGGGAGATGATCTATAAGATTATTATGATCCGGTAATGGCTCTACAACACCATCCTCTAGTTTAAATTTCTTCACTTTGTTTCTTTTTCTTTTCACCTTCCTTCTTTTTGTCTTTTCTGCTAATTGTCGTTTGCGATCTTGGCGAGTGTTATGAGATATACTGTTTCTATAAAGGTTATCTATAATACCATCTTTTAAAGAAATATATTCTTCATATGTCATGTTATCATGGTTCTCTTTTGCCCCAAATACCTTACATGGATATGATATAGACGACAGCTCTTCTTCTGGGACATCCTCTCCCCTACTTTGTAACATCCAGTCATTAAGCCCGTATCCATTACCCTGGTGATAATAAGGGCAGGCTACATCAGACCTGGTTTTTCTCAGATCCATGGCTAGTTTTTAACGGTCGTCCTTAGTTTTATATGATTTGCTGAGTGGGTGGGACATATTGCGTTGAGTGGGAGGCTTCATCTGTAGAAAGTACTCTGTTTCAGTAGATTTGGTTAAGAATCTGACTCTTAATGGCAGTTTGTCATTTTGAGGGTATTTCAGTGAAACAAGGCTGTTTTGAACATTTGACAGATTTATGCTTAAATTCTCTGAGAAAGTTACCGAAAGATACACTTTTCTTTTTAAAAAGCTGAAAAGTAGATAATGAAGTGTGCTTTGTGTGTACAGACACACAGAAAACACTGAAAAACACTGAAAAACACAACAAGAAGGACTGTAATACACATGTATCAGACACGCTCCCCTTGCTATAATGATGACAACAGTTTTTTAGATGTAAAAAACACTTTTTCAATTTTTTTCACACACAAAATCAATAGTTATACTGATTGTAGCATCCCCAGGACAGTCTCCAGCTTAGAATTCCCCATATTACTGGAGATATCGTGATGGAGTTTTTTCACTTCAGTCAAAATATTCACGTGTATGCTGTTTTCCACACACAGATGCATTACATCTACAAACAGAGCATACAATGAGAGCACATGATACACTTTTGATGTTTGTTTCATTTCTGAGATAATGTTACAGAATGTTTCGGAAAATGAAGATTCCAGGACCACTTTAAATGTTTCGTTTACAATCGTTTCCCAATGACCCGGAATAGTACTGCCAGAACGAACGATATCCAAAATGTCTTCTAGTTTACAAACTTCAGCCATTCTTTTTACACAGGGGTCACTACTCGTTCTGTTTTCAATCGTCTCCATCACCACACTTATTAAACGGGTAAGGACTACATTATGATCAATATATACAGAGCGTTTTGCATAGTAGTTTCCCATTTTTATTTTACTTAAAGAAAAAAGTCACTGTATCGAACAAGTCCCTGGCTTCTCCATCCAACTGCTGGTTGTTAGTCTTCTTCTTCTCCATCCAACTCGGCATGGATCTTTTCAAGTCTCTCCTTGAGGCATCTGCAATTTTTGAGATTGTGAAGAAAAGCCTCCGAAGCGCCTTGGATCCTCCAATCATCCGTGAAAATGTCTTTATCATTAAAAGTCTGGTCGATCTCAGTAATGAAGTTGGTGAGCCAGAGTCTTTTCATTAACGCGTTGTAATTGTTTCTGAAGTAAAAATCGGACATGTCATTCAGAAAATCGTGTTGCCTCTGGCCGGGGTGACTGACTCGGCACCCGTTGCATATTTCTTCTCTGTACCGATGTATCACCCTCTCCACAATATCAACCAACACCGCTTTCACTGTGTCCATAAACAGAGACGTTTTGGCCCAAGGAGCAAAATCAGCAGCAGTAGTATTGCAAGATTCGGGTTTCCCCCATGGTGGTGTTGCTGGTGGACTCTGTTCCTGGCTGCAACTCGCGGGGGGAGTCTTGGCTTTTCTCTGCTCCATGGCTAGTTTACAACGGTCGTCTTAGCGAGGTCCTTCGTTTTAGATGATTTGCTGAGTGGAGGGTAGGGCTTATTGCGTTGAATGGGGGTAGTCAATTATAGAATTGAGTTTTAGAAAAAGTTCTTTAAGCGTTGTAGCTTTTTCATCTCATCTCCAGCAATAGGTCATCATTTAAGAACAAGTAATAGTTTTGTCACGATTCTACAGAAAAAAGTCAGAAAAGTATAGTTGCGTACATCAGGGTGTATCTCAAAGTATCTTGGTAACATAAAATAACTAAAATATGTAAGGCAAATGTCAGCCTTATGAACGGAGGTACCGTGGGACTTGCCCTTCCCATGTACGGGAGTCCGCTCAATGGAAATGCGATGTCAAGTTCCGATGTCAAGTTCCTGTCAGCGGCTAGACATATGTTACCAGTGTTTACCAGTGTTGCCAGGGGCATGATAACATCCTCCACTGGAGGTTGGGTGTTGCTGCTGTGAATAAGGCCGACTATGGGTGCCGATGGGCGGACGGTAAAGCACCGCAAAGTAGACCCCCTTTAAGTGTAGCCAGGGGCACGAGAAACATCCTCCATGGAGGTTGGGTGCTGCTGCTGTGAATAAGGCTGACTATGGGTGCCGATGGGCGGACGGTAAAGCACCGCAAAGTAGACCCCCTTTAAGTGTAGCCAGGGGCACGAGAAACATCCTCCATGGAGGTTGGGTGCTGCTGCTGTGAATAAGGCCGACTATGGGTGCCGATGGGCGGACGGTAAAGCACCGCAAAGTAGACCCCCTTTAAGTGTAGCCAGGGGCACGAGAAAAATCCTCCATGGAGGTTGGGTGGTGCTACTGTGAATAAGGCCGACTATGGGTGCCGATGGGCGGACGGTAAAGCACCGCAAAGTAGACCCCCTTTAAGTGTAGCCAGGGGCACGAGAAAAATCCTCCATGGAGGTTGGGTGTTGCTGCTGTGAATAAGGCCGACTATGGGTGCCGATGGGCGGACGGTAAAGCACCGCAAAGTAGACCCCCTTTAAGTGTAGCCAGGGGCACGAGAAAAATCCTCCATGGAGGTTGGGTGGTGCTGCTGTGAATAAGGCCGACTATGGGTGCCGATGGGCGGACGGTAAAGCACCGCAAAGTAGACCCCCTTTAAGTGTAGCCAGGGGCACGAGAAAAATCCTCCATGGAGGTTGGGTGGTGCTGCTGTGAATAAGGCCGACTATGGGTGCCGATGGGCGGACGGTAAAGCACCGCAAAGTAGACCCCCTTTAAGTGTAGCCAGGGTCACCCTGCATGCGTCGTCAAATGTGATTGAAATGGACAGATTCCTGTACATTTCAATCACTTTTAATGGGAGTCGTCAGTATATGGAGCTTAACCCATAATTCCCGGACGTTCCAGGCCGAATTTGGAAGCTCATATGCGGCCTGCCATGCGCCTCCACCCGTGGAAAGCAAAAAAAAGTAAAGAAAACGGTCAATTATATGTTAAAATAATCAAAAATGAAGTTTTTGAAAATTCTCGAAAAACGGCTAAGTGCCAACGGGGGAGGGGGTCAAGTCTTCGGCGCTTCGGAACGAAGCCCCGGAGACTTTTGCACTCCCCCGTTGCAATTTACAACGGAGAGGGGAAACGAGAGCTCCCCTCCTCCGTCTAAAAAATTCATTCATCTTTTCCAAGCTACCATCTGCACGAAATCGGAAACCCGGTTTTTGAGAGCACTTAGAAAAAAACGAGCTATTTTCACATGATGGGGAAATCATGGAGGAATGTATCCGCCTCATGAGCACTTTGGATCGGATGAAATTGTTGCCTGGAGGACCCCCAATCATGGTTCTCACAAAACTTTAAGTTTTCAAACTGGTCTCTGGAGGAATGCAAGGGGAGTTGTCAGGGGACTCTACCCGCCTCAAGAGGCACTATTTTGGGATACATTTTATCCATTTTCACCCCTTTTTATGGTTCTTCCAAAAAGTTAACTTAGACTTTTTCCGACTCTGGAGAAAGGTAGGGGGAGTTGTCAGGGGACTCTACCCGCCTTTTGGAACACTATTTTGGGATACAATTTATCCATTTTCACCCTTTTCTCTGGTTCTTCCAAAAGTTGACTTAAACTTTTTCCCACCCTGGAGAAAGGTATGGGGAGTTGTCAGGGGACTCTACCCGCCTTTTGGAACACTATTTTCGGATACAATTTATCCATTTTCACCCTTTTCTCTGGTTCTTCCAAAAGTTGACTTGTACTTTTTCCCACCCTGGAGAAAGGTATGGGGAGTTGTCAGGGGACTCTACCCGCCTTATGGAACACTATTTTGGGGTACTTTTTTCCCATTTTCACCCCTTTTCTCTGGTTCTCTGGTTGTGGCGGCCTCGCCCTGGCCGTCCACCCTCTGGGTACCTGACTCCCCTGCCTCCTCCGGGGGGCAGTTGAGAGGGGTTCAATGCCTCCCCGGAGGATACTGTTATCCCGGCAACCCGCCAGCAGATGAAAAGACCCACCCCTCCGCCTCTCCACCTCTTCTGAGGGACGAGGGAACCGCGCGGGGGTCTGCTGGAGGCTACTGCCGGGTGCTCCGCCCTGCGCCTCACCGGGACCCTGACTCCAGCGCGGTGTGGCGGCCTCGCCCTGGCCGTCCACCCTCTGGGTACCTGACTCCCCTGCCTCCTCCGGGGGGCAGTTGAGAGGGGTTCAATGCCTCCCCGGAGGATACTGTTATCCCGGCAACCCGCCAGCAGATGAAAAGACCCACCCCTCCGCCTCTCCACCTCTTCTGAGGGACGAGGGAACCGCGCGGGGGTCTGCTGGAGGCTACTGCCGGGTGCTCCGTCCTGCGCCTCACCGCGACCCTGACTCCAGTGCGGTGTGGCAGCCTCGCCCTGGCCGTCCACCCTCTGGGTACCTGACTCCCCTGCCTCCTCCGGGGGGCAGTTGAGAGGGGTTCAATGCCT